>NC_088238.1:13133616-13171116 GCF_036934945.1 Oncorhynchus masou masou | reverse complement strand
ATGGATGGATTCTAGGTGATGTCTCTGTTATTTAGAGTACTCACAGCTACATGGATGGGTTCTAGGTGATGTCTCTGTTATTTAGAGTACTCACAGCTACATGGATGGATTCTAGGTGATGTCTCTGTTATTTAGAGTACTCACAGCTACATGGATGGATTCTAGGTGATGTCTCTGTTATTTAGAGTACTCACAGCTACATGGATGGATTCTAGGTGATGTCTCTGTTATTTAGAGTACTCACAGCTACATGGATGGATTCTAGGTGATGTCTCTGTTATTTAGAGTACTCACAGCTAGTTGGATGGATTCTAGGTGATGTCTCTGTTATTTAGAGTACTCACAGCTACATGGATGGATTCTAGGTGATGTCTCTGTTATTTAGAGTACTCACAGCTACATGGATGGATTCTAGGTGATGTCTCTGTTATTTAGCGTACTCACAGCTAGTTGGATGGATTCTAGGTGATGTCTCTGTTATTTAGAGTACTCACAGCTACATGGATGGATTCTAGGTGATGTCTCTGTTATTTAGAGTACTCACAGCTACATGGATGGATTCTAGGTGATGTCTATGTTATTTAGAGTACTCACAGCTAGTTGGATGGGTTCTAGGTGATTCTCTGTTATTTAGAGTACTCACAGCTACATGGATGGATTCTAGGTGATGTCTCTGTTATTTAGAGTACTCACAGCTACATGGATGGGTTCTAGGTGATTCTCTGTTATTTAGAGTACTCACAGCTACATGGATGGATTCTAGGTGATGTCTCTGTTATTTAGAGTACTCACAGCTACATGGATGGATTCTAGGTGATGTCTCTGTTATTTAGAGTACTCACAGCTACATGGATGGGTTCTAGGTGATGTCTATGTTATTTATTAGACCTCAGTAGACCCCAGTGTCCTGATCCTTCACAGGTTAGGTGATGGAGACATCAACATTACTGCAGTGAGAAAGCAACCCTACACAAGCACACATACAGTTGAAGTCGGAAGTTTAAATACACTTGGAGTTGGAGTCATTGGAGTCATTAAAACTCATTTTTCAAAACTCCAAAAATTTCTTGTTTACAATCTATAGTTTTGGCAAGTTGGTTAGGACATCTACTTTGTGCATGACACAAGTAATTTTTCCAACAATTGTTTACAGACAGATTATTTCACTTATAATTCACTGTATCACAATTCCAGTGGGTCAGAAGTTTACATACACTAAGTTGACTGTCCCTTTTAACAGCTTGGAAAATTCCAGAAAATGATGTCCTGGCTTTAGAATCTTCTGATAGGCTAATTGACATCATTTGAGCCAATTGGAGGTGTACCTGTGGATATATTTGAAGGCCTACCTTCAAACTCAGTGCCTCTTTGCTTGGCATCATGGGAAAATCAAAAGAAATCAGCCAAGACCTCAGAAAACGAATTGTAGACCCCCACAAGTCTGATTCATCCTTGGGAGCAATTTCCAAACACCTGAAGGTACCACATTCATCTGTACAAACAATAGTACGCAAGTATAAACACCATGGGACATGCAGCCATCATACCCCTCAGGAAGGAGACGTGTTCTATCCCATAGAGATGAACGTACTTTAGTGCGAACAGTGCAAATCAATCCCACAACAACAGCAAAGGACATTGTGAAGATGCTGGGGGAAACAGGTACAAAAGTATCTATATCCACAGTAAAACAAAGTCCTATGTCAACATAACCTGAAAGGCCGCTCAGCAAGGAAGTAGCCACTGCTCCAAAACCGCCATAAAACACCCAGACTACGGTTTGCAACTACACATGGAGACAAATATCGTACTTTTTGGAGAAATGCCCTCTGGTCTGATGAAACAAAAATAGAACTGTTTGGCCATAATGACCATCGTTATGTTTGGAGGAAAAAGGGGGAAGCTTGCAAGCCGAAGACCACATCCCAACCGCGAAGCACAGGGGTGGCAGCATCAAGTTGTGGGGGTGCTTTGCTGCAGGAGGGACTCGTGCACTTCACAAAATAGATGGTATCATGAGGATGGAAAAAGATGTGGATATATTGACATCTCAAGACGTCAGTCAGGAAGTTAAAGCTTGGTCGCAAATGGGTCTTCCAAATGGACAATGACCCCAAGCATACTTCAAAAGTTGTGGCAAAATGGCTTAAGGACAACAAAGTCAAGGTATTGGAGTGGCCATCACAAATCCCTGACCTCAATCTTATAGAAAATTTGTTGGCAAAACTGAAAAAGCAAGCAAGGAGCGAGCAAGGAAGCCTACAAATCTGACTCAGTTACACCTGCTCTGGCAGGAGGAATGGGCCAAAATGTACCCAACTTATTGTGGGAAGCTTGTGAAAGGCTACCCGAAATGTTTGACCCAAGTTAAACAATTTAAAGGCAATGTTACCAAATACTATTTGAGTGTATGTAAACTTCTGACCCACTGGGATTGTGATGAAAGAAATAAAAGCTGAAATAAATCATTCCCATTCTTAAAATAAAGTGATCCTAACTGACCATAGACAGGGATTTTTTTACTAGGATTAAATGTCAGGAATTGTAAAAACCTTTTTTCGTTTTAGCTTGGCCTTGGCTAACTGCCAGCACACAAGAACTACCGCAGAGAGAGAGAGAGAGAGAGAGAGAGAGAGAGAGAAAGAGAGAGAGAGAGAGAGAGAGAGAGAGATGATGGTGAATCACTAAAACAATACAGAAATACACTACGGAAAAAGAAGGAACAGCATGTCAGAAATCAGCTCAATGTAATTGAAGAATCCATAGACTCTAACCACTTCTGGGAAAATTGGAAAACACTAAACAAACAACAACACGAAGAATTATCTATCCAAAATGGAGATGTATGGGTAAACCACTTCTCCAATCTCTATAACAAAGAATAAAGAGCAAAAACATATACATGATCAAATACAGATCTTAGAATCAACTATTAAAGACTACCAGAACCCACTGGATTCTTCCATTACATTGAATGAGTTACAGGATAAAATAAAAAACCCTCCAACCCAAAAAGGCCTGTGGTGTTGATGGTATCCTCAATGAAATGATCAAATATACAGACAACAAATTCCAATTGGCTATACTAAAACTCTTTAACATCATCCTTAGCTCTGGCATCTTCCCCAATATTTGGAACCAAGGACTGATCACCCCAATCCACAAAAATGGAGACAAATTTGACCCCAATAACTACCGTGGAATATGCGTCAACAGTAACCTTGGGAAAATCCTCTGCATTATCATTAACAGCAGACTCGTGCACTTCCTCAATGAAAACAATGTACTGAGCAAATGTCAAATTGGCTTTTTACCAAATTACCGTACAACAGACCATGTATTCACCCTGCACACCCTAATTGACAACCAAACAAACCAAAACAAAGGCAAAGTCTTCTCATGCTTTGTTGATTTCAAAAAAGCCTTCGACTCAATTTGGCATGAGGGTCTGCTATACAAACTGATGGAAAGTGGTGTTGGGGGTAAAACATACGACATCATAAAATCCATGTACACAAACAACAAGTGTGCGGTTAAAATTGGCAAAAAACACACAAATTACTTCACACAGGGTCGTGGGGTTAGACAGGGATGCAGCTTAAGCCCCACCCTCTTCAACATATATATCAACGAACTGGCACGGGCACTAGAAAAGTCTGCAGCACCCGGCCTCACCCTACTAGAATCTGAAGTCAAATGTCTGCTGTTTGCTGATGATCTGGTGCTTCTGTCACCAACCAAGGAGGGCCTACAGCAGCACCTAGATCTTATGCACAGATTCTGTCAGACCTGGGCCCTGACAGTAAATCTCAGTAAGACCAAAATAATGGTGTTCCAAAAAAGGTCCAGTCACCAGGACCACAAATACAAATTCCATCTAGACACTGTTGCCCTAGAGCACACAAAAAACTATACATACCTTGGCCTAAACATCAGCGCCACAGGTAACTTCCACAAAGCTGTGAACGATCTGAGAGACAAGGCAAGAAGGGCATTCTATGCCATCAAAAGGAACATAAATTTCAACATACCAATTAGGATTTGGCTAAAAATACTTGAATCAGTCATAGAGCCCATTGCCCTTTATGGTTGTGAGGTCTGGGGTCCGCTCACCAACCAAGACTTTACAAAATGGGACAAACACCAAATTGAGACTCTGCACGCAGAATTCTGCAAAAATATCCTCCGTGTACAACGTAGAACACCAAATAGTGCATGCAGAGCAGAATTAGGCCGATACCCACTAATTATCAAAATCCAGAAAAGAGCTGTTAAATTCTATAACCACCTAAAAGGAAGCGATTCCCAAACCTTCCACAACAAAGCCATCACCTACAGAGAGATGAACCTGGAGAAGAGTCCCCTAAGCAAGCTGGTCCTGGGGCTCTGTTCACAAACACAAACACACCCTACAGAGCCCCATGACAGCAGCACAATTAGACCCAACCAAATCATGAGAAAACAAAAAGATAATTACTTGACACATTGGAAAGAATTAACAAAAAAACAGAGCAAACTAGAATGCTATTTGGCCCTACACAGAGAGTACACAGCGGCAGAATACCTGACCACTGTGACTGACCCAAAATTAAGGAAAGCTTTGACTATGTACAGACTCAGCGAGCATAGCCTTGCTATTGAGAAAGGCCGCCGTAGGCAGACATGGCTCTCAAGAGAAGACAGGCTATGTGCTCACTGCCCACAAAATGAGGTGGAAACTGAGCTGCACTTCCTAACCTCCTGCCCAATGTATGACCATATTAGAGAGACATATTTCCCTCAGATTACACAGATCCACAAAGAATTCGAAAACAAATCCAATTTTGAAAAACTCCCATATCTACTGGGTGAAATTCCACAGTGTGCCATCAGAGCAGCAAGATTTGTGACCTGTTGCCACGAGAAAAGGGCAACCAGTGAGGAACAAGCACCATTGTAAATACAACCCATATCTATGCTTATTTATTTTATCTTGTGTCCTTTCAAATTCGTACCTTGTAAAAACACTGTATATATATATATAATATGACATTTTCAATGTCTTTATTGTTTTGAAACTTCTGTATGTGTGATGTCTACTGTTAATTTTTATTGTTTACCTTACTTGCTTTGGCAATGTTAACACATGTTTCCCATGCCAATAAAGCCCCTTGAATTGAATTGAATTGAGAGAGAGAGAGAAAGAGAGAGAGAGAGGGAGAGAGAGAGAGAGAGAGAGAGAGAGAGAGAGAGAGAGCAGAGGCAGAGGCAGAGGCAGAGGCAGAGGCAGAGGCAGAGAGATGTGGTGGTGTTATTGTAGGCCTGCCATGATAAAGTGATGAGGCTGATATGTTGTCATGTGTATGGGGTAAGATGAAAGCACAAGGAAACATACTGAGTGATAAACAGAGTTCCTGTTGTAATCTGATATCCTCTCAAGGCTGACCTGTGTGTCAGCAACACAGGTAAACATGATGGACACACACCTGCTGACACACACGTGTAACGTACACATACCCATAGTATTTTCAGATTCGTGCACAACAACATACACATACAACGGTAGGTACATGGGCAGACAGACAGACAGACAGACAGACAGACAGACAGACAGACAGACAGACACTCCCATCCTCAGTGCAGCAGTGTGACCCTACCCTGTTCTGTGATTTGTAACAGTACCTGCAGGGAGTCTCAGGTGGGACATTAATATTGGACTGTGATTAGTAACAGTACCTGTAGGGAGTCTCAGGTGAACTCTGCTCTCCTGCTCTAGCCCACTGACACAGTCTCCCCTCCACACACACACACACACACACACACACACACACACACACACACACACACACACACACACACACACACACACACACACACACACACACACACACACACACACACACACACACACACACACACACACACACACACACACACACACAGAGTCAGGCACCCTGGGCTGGAGCTGAGGTGCAAACAGTTGCAGGGCCTTCTATAATTAAACCTTCACTGCTGTTCGTAAGCAAGCTGTCAGCTCTCTCTCCTCCTCACCCCACTCTCTCCCCCTCTCTCCCCCTCACCCCCTCTCTCCCCCATTCTCCCCCGTCTTTCTCTGTCTCTCACTCTCTCTCTCTCTCTCTCTCTCACACACACACACACACACACACACACACACACACACACACACACACACACACACACACACACACACACACTCATTCACTCATACAGACACACCTCCACCGTTAGTCTGCGCTTGAGTCTAAAGTGAACACACGTACGCATAGAGTAAACACCTGTGTGCTGTCTCACACACACAGACACACACACACACAGACACACACACATGCTAGCTACAGTATGTGCTGAATTAACTTCCCGGCATCAACTGAACAACACTGCCTCCCAGATGCTGCAACAGAACAGTTTTCTTGGAATCCTGGAACGTCCAACACATGATGTTTGTTGTAACTCTCTGCATACACATGTTTATGAATTATGCATGTTGCAGAATTAATCTGCAGATGTTGTTTAATCAATCAGTTTCTTTGTGTGCCTTCAAAGTACCGTTGCATTGCCACATGAGAAGTGATACCTGGTGTTTCATCTGTCTTTTAGTGATTTGGTGGTGATCATATATCCCAAAGACCCCCTTCTATTCTTCCCACTAGGGGCGTGTGTAGTGTGGGGATTGGAGTCAGTATTAATAGCTGGGAGGTGTACTATGCTGTGAACATCCCTGGCTCTCCCTCCCTTGTGAATTGACTTTTTTATTTGGATTTTGCTGCTGTTAGTTGTGTAATACAGTGTTTGCAGTGCTTTTGCAGTGCTTTTCGATGTGTGTGTGAGTGCCCATCTCTCTCTTTCGCCATCTCCCCTCCCTCTACCTCTCTCCCCCTCTCTACCTCCTTCTCCCCCTCGTGAATTCTACCCAGCAGTCCTAGCTAGCACTGCGCTGCAGCAGCTACGATTTGAGTGGGCGTTCGGAGACAGACCAGGGGGAAATTAACCATCAGCACGCTGGGTTGGAGCTGCGCAGGTTAACTACCAAAAGCTCTGAAATCAATGCCCAAAACACAGACTCACAGAGGAAAAGCCTCTTTCTCTCTCTCTCTCTCTCTCTCTCTCTCTCTCTCTCTCTCTCTCTCTCTCTCTCTCTGTCTCTGTCTCTGTCTCTCTCCCTCTCTCTCTCTCTCTCTCTCTCTCTCTCTCTCTCTCTCTCTCTCTCTCTCTCTCTCTCTCTCTCTCTCACACACACACACTCTCTCTCTCACTCTCCCTAGTCCCCACGTTTTTCTAGACAAAGGAAAGCAGAGATAAAAAGCTTCCAGGAACGCTGGCAGACAGGCAGTAATCTAACCTGGTAGAGATGAAAGCCTGGAGGGAAGCAGGGGGAAGGAGGGAGAGGGAGGTGGGGGGAGAGATAGAGAGGTGAAGGGAGAGGGAGAGGGTGGGGGAGAGAAGGAGAGGTGGGGGGAGAGAAGGAGAGGTGAAGGGAGAAGGAGAGAGGTGGGGGAGAGAATGTAGAGGTGAAGGGAGAGTGAGAGGTGTGGGGAGAGAAGGAGAGGTGAAGGGAGAGTGAGAGAGGTGTGGGGAGAGAAGGAGAGGTGAAGGGAGAGTGAGAGAGGTGTGGGGTGAGAAGGAGAAGTGAAGGGAGAGTGAGAGAGGTGTGGGGAGAGAAGGAGAGGTGAAGGGAGAGTGAGAGAGGTGTGGGGAGAGAAGGAGAAGTGAAGGGAGAGTGAGAGAGGTGGGGGGAGAGAAGGAGAAGTGAAGGGAGAGTGAAAGGGGTGGGGGGGTGAGAAGGAGAGGTTAAGGGAGAGTGAGAGAGGTGTGGGGAGAGAAGGAGAAGTGAAGGGAGAGTGAGAGAGGTGGGGGAGAGAAGGAGAAGTGAAGGGAGAGTGAAAGGGGTGGGGGGGTGAGAAGGAGAGGTAAATGGAGAGGCAGAGAGTGAGAGAGGAAGGATGATAGTCATGCCCAGAAAGAAAGAGAGAGAGAGAGAGAGAGAGAGAGAGAGAGAGAGAGAGAGAGAGGAGAGAGAGAGAGAGAGAGAGAGAGAGAGAGAGAGGAGAGAGAGAGAGAGAGAGAGAGAGAGAGAGAGAGAGAGAGAGAGGAGAGAGACAGAGAGGAAGAGATTACAAAAGAGAGAGAACATCAAAATGAGATAGATTGAGTTATGTGTTGCCACAGAGTCAGTTCATTCTAAACTCATGCAGGGTTAAAACTTCTTAGGGCTTGGCGTCTCACAAGCGGCACACCTGTCGACAACTTCCAGTGAAATTCAAGGGCGCGCACTTCCCATAAATAATCATATTAACTTCTCAGGGCTAGGGTCATTTTTTCAGAATTTCCATCCTTACTGACGTGCCCAACAATAATTTATGCTTTTAACTGATATAAGATACTTGTATGTTCATAAATGTTTAATATTATGATTATTTATTTGAATTGCGCACCATAGGAATCCATAGGAACTGCAATCTTGGATCTGAAATTGCATAGCACCCATAACTTTCCATTGAAAAAGCATGGGCTCTCAAAATAAATTATTTTCTGGGTGTTTTTTCTTTGGATTTTCAATTGTGTCTCATACATGACATAATTTATTTTAACATTTCTACACACTTCAAAGTGTTTTCTATCCAATGGTACCAATGATATGCATGTCCTGGCGTCTGGTCCTGAGTAACAGGCAGTTTACTTTGGGCACGTCAGTCAGACAGGAAGTGGAGAAAAATAGACCCTAGCCTGACACACGTCAATACAGTGTACATCCACCACACACTTATGCAGATTAGACCAGTCTTAGAACCCTGAACAGTGTGATCCTCTTCAGACAAACAAACTGGAGTGTAAATTGAACGCTAGAGAGAGAGAGAGAGTTTAGAGAATACTTGAATCAGTTATAAAACCCATTGCCCTTTATGGTTGTGAGGTCTGGGGTCCACTCACCAACCAAGAATATCAAATATCGTCCGTATAGAGCGTAGAACACTAAAGAATGCATGCAGAGCAGAATTAGGCCGATACCCGCTAATTATCAAATAAATTCTACAACATAAAAGCGATTCCAAAACCTTCCATAACAGCCGTCACCTACAGAAAGATGAACCTGGAGAAGAGTCCCCTAAGCAAGCTGGTCCTGGCGCTGGCTCTGTTCACAAACACAAACACACCCCACAGAGCCCCAGGACAATATATATATATCCCATTTAGCAGACGCTTTTGTCCAAAGCGACTTACAAGTCGGCTGGGGCCACTACTTTTACATATGGGTGGTCCCAGCGGGAATCGAACCCACGACGCTTGGCGTTCCAAGCGCCATGCTCTACCGACTGAGCCACACAGGACAACAACACAATTAGACCCAACCAAATCATAAGATAACAAAAAGCAAACTAGACTGTAATGTGGCTAACAGAGAGTACACAGTGGCAGAATACCTGACCACTGTGACTGACCCAAACTTAAGGAAAACTTTGACTATGTACAAACTCAGTGAGCATAGCCTTGCTATTGAGAAAGGCCGCCGTAGGCAGATCTGGCTATCAAGAGAAGACAGGAAATGAGGTGGAAACTGATCTGCACTCCCCAACCTCCTGCCAATTGTATGAGCATGTTAGATCAGATTACTCAGACCAACAAATAATTTGAAAACAAATAAAACATTTGATAAACTCCCTTATCTATTGGGTGAAATACCACAGTGTGCCATCACAGCAGCAAGGTTTGTAACCTGTTGCCACAAGAAAAGGGCAACCAGTGAAGAACAAACACCATTGTAAATACAACCCATATTTATGTTGATTTATTTTCCCTTTTTATCTTTAAATACGTGCACATCGCTACAACACTATATATAGACATAATGACATTTGAAATGTCTTTATTTTTTCGAATTTGTGTTTAAAAATATATATATATATATTTCACCTTTATTTAACCAGGTAGGCCAGTTGAGAACAAGTTCTCATTTACAACTGCGACCTGGCCAAGATAAAGCAAAGCAGTATGACAAAAAACAGCAACACAGAGATACACATGGAATAAACAAACATACAGTCAATAACACAATAGAAAAATCTATATACAGTGTGTGCATATGGAGTAAAAAAGGTAAGGCAATAAATAGGCCATATTAGCGATTTAATTACAATTTAGTGTAATATTTACTGTAAACATTTATTTCCCATGCCAATAAAGCCCCTTGAAATGAATTGAATTGAGAGAGAGCGAGGTAGTTACTGCTGTTGCTGGGTACTGTGGGAATATTTGTCTTCCTGAGAGGAGGGCAGAAAGGGGGGTTGCTCCTGTACCCCCTCATCTCTTGGCTCCCTGCTGTGTGTCTTCCCTCTGTCTGTATGTCTGGATCCTCTCTGTAGTGTCTACCCCACTGAGACACACCTACACCACACAACCAATACTGTTAAGTAGGTTTACTATAGTACACTCAACCTTACACTATCACTGCTACCTTACACTATCACTGCTACCTTACACTATCACTGCTACCTTACGCTATCACTGCTACCTTACGCTATCACTGCTACCTTACACTATCACTGCTACCTTACGCTATCACTGCTACCTTACGCTATCACTGCTACCTTACACTATCACTGCTACCTTACGCTATCACTGCTACCTTACGCTATCACTGCTACCTTACGCTATCACTGCTACCTTACGCTATCACTGCTACCTTACGCTATCACTGCTATCTTACGCTATCACTGCTACCTACGCTATCACTGCTTCCTTACGCTATCACTGCTACCACGCTATCACTGCTTCCTTACGCTATCACTGCTACCTTACGCTATCACTGCTACCTTACACTATCACTGCTACCTTACGCTATCACTGCTACCTTACGCTATCACTGCTACCTTACACTATCACTGCTACCTTACGCTATCACTGCTACCTTACGCTATCACTGCTACCTTACGCTATCACTGCTACCTTACACTATCACTGCTACCTTACGCTATCACTGCTACCTTATGCTATCACTGCTACCTTACACTATCACTGCTACCCACGCTATCACTGCTACCTTATACTATCACTGCTACCTTACGCTATCACTGCTACCTTACACTATGACTGCTACCTTACACTATCACTGCTACCTTACGCTATCACTGCTACCTTATGCTATCACTGCTACCTTATACTATCACTGCTACCTTACTCTATCACTGCTACCTTATGCTATCACTGCTACCTTACACTATCACTGCTACCTTACGCTATCACTGCTACCTTATACTATCACTGCTACCTTACGCTATCACTGCTACCTTACACTATGACTGCTACCTTACACTATCACTGCTACCTTACGCTATCACTGCTACCTTACACTATCACTGCTACCTTATACTATCACTGCTACCTTATGCTATCACTGCTACCTTACACTATCACTGCTACCTTACGCTATCACTGCTACCTTACACTATCACTGCTTCCTTACGCTATCACTGCTACCTTACACTATCACTGCTACCTTACACTATCACTGCTAACTTACAATATCACTGCTACCTTACACTATCACTGCTACCTTACACTATCACTGCTACCTTACGCTATCACTGCTTCCCTTACGCTATCACTGCTACCTTACGCTATCACTGCTACCTTTACGCTATCACTGCTACCTTACGCTATCACTGCTACCTTACACTATCACTGCTGCCTTACGCTATCACTGCTACCTTACACTATCACTGCTACCTTACGCTATCACTGCTTCCTTACGCTATCACTGCTACCTTACGCTATCACTGCTACCTTACGCTATCACTGCTACCTACGCTATCACTGCTACCTTACGCTATCACTGCTACCTTACGCTATCACTGCTACCTTACACTATCACTGCTACCTTACGCTATCACTGCTACCTTACACTATCACTGCTGCCTTACACTATCACTGCTACCTTACACTATCACTGCTACCTTATACTATCACTGCTACCTTACACTATCACTGCTACCTTACACTATCACTGCTACCTTACACTATCACTGCTACCTCATGGTTAGCAGATGTTAATGCGAGTGTAGCGAAATGCTTGTGCTTCTAGTTCCGACAATGCAGTAATAACCAACAAGTAATCTAACTAACAATTCCAAAACTACTACTTTATACACACAAGTGTAAAAGGATAAAGAATATGTACATAAAGATATATGAATGAGTGATGGTACAGAACGGCATAGGCAAGATGCAGTAGATGGTATAGAGTACAGTATATACATATGAGATGAGTAATGTAGGGTATGTAAACAAAAGTGGCATAGTTTAAAGTGGCAAGTGATACATGTATTACATAAAGATGCAATAGATGATCTAGAGTACAGTATATACATATACATATGAGATGAGTAATGTAGGGTATGTAAACATTATATTAAGTAGCATTGTTTAAAGTGGCTAGTGATATCTTTTACATCAATTTCCATCAAATCCCATTATTAAAGTGGCTGGAGTTGAGTCAGTGTGTTGGCAGCAGCCCCTCAATGTTAGTGGTGGCTGTTTAACAGTCTGATGGCCTTGAGATAGAAGCTGTTTTTCAGTCAGTCGGCCCCTGCTTTAATGCACCTGTACTGACTCGCTTTCTGGATGATAGCGGGGTGAACAGGCAGTGGCTCAGGTGGTTGTTGTCTTTGATGATCTTTATGGTCTTCCTGTGACATCAGGTGGTGTAGGTGTCCTGGAGGGCAGGTAGTTTGCCCCCGGTGTTGCGTTGTGCAGACCTCACTACCCTCTGGAGAGCCTTACGGTTGTGGGCAGAGCAGTTGCTGCCGTACCAGCGGTGATACAGCCCACCAGGATGCTCTCGGTTGTGTATCTGTAGAAGTTTGTCAGTGCTTTTGGTGACAAAAAAATTTCTTCAGCCTCCTGCGGTTGAAGAGGCGCTGTTGTGCCTTCTTCACCACACTGTCTGTGTGGGTGGAACAATTCAGTTTGTCCGTGATGTGTACGCCGAGGAACTTAAAACTTACTACCCTCTCTACTACTGTCCCATCGATGTGGATAGGGGGGTGCTCCCTCTGCTGTTTCCTGAAGTCCACAATCATCTCCTTTGTTTTGTTGACGTTGAGTGTGAGGTTATTTTCCTGAAGAACTGTGTTTCTCATGAAGTTAATGGTTTATATCCTACATATTGACTGATTATAAGGGCCTATGGACAGTTATTTTTGTGCAATTGTGGAATAATATGTTACTTCACATGTCAGTATCTTTCATGAGGATAACCATGTCAGTATCTTTCATGAGGATAACCATGTCACTATCTTTCATGAGGATAACCATGTCGGTATCTTTCATGAGGATAACCAGGAAGAGAGAAAATCATTAGAAGTCTGGTTTTAATCACCTTGCATTTCCTATCTTGTGGGTAATTAAACAATGTTTCACACAACGTTGTATGGCTGTTTGAAGAAATACAAGTATATTTTCTGTATCAGTATTAAGCTTGTTGTGCCATGAGGGGTAATGAATCATGATGAATGAGTATCTAAACCGTCTGGCAGATGAACGTCCAATGAGGGCAGCACCCATTCCCACATTCAAGATTCAGAAGAGGTAAGGGCAGAGTCCTGCATTTCTGCAGTTCAACCTCCAGTTACTGCTGGTGTGCTTGACAAAGCCTGCCAAACTGGTATAACATGGCAAATGACCAAATGCATGAACCCATGTTAAACATGAAGACACTTCAGACAAAGGGATCTAGTTCTGCACTAGACAGGATTCAAAACATCAGAATGGTGTTTAGACGCTTTAGAGAGAGGACACGACACCAAACGAGAAGGTGTCTGATTCTGCACTAAACATAACCCTTTTCTGTTATCTCTCCCAGTCCCTGACAAGGTGTCTGATTCTGCACTAAACATAACCCTTTTCTGTTACCTCTCCCAGTCCCTGACAAGGTGTCTGATTCTGCACTAAACATAACCCTTTTCTGTTATCTCTCCCAGTCCCTGACAAGGTGTCTGATTCTGCACTAAACATAACCCTTTTCTGTTATCTCTCCCAGTCCCTGACAAGGTGTCTGATTCTGCACTAAACATAACCCTTTTCTGTTATCTCTCCCAGTCCCTGACAAGGTGTCTGATTCTGCACTAAACATAACCCTTTTCTGTTACCTCTCCCAGTCCCTGACAAGGTGTCTGATTCTGCACTAAACATAACCCTTTTCTGTTATCTCTCCCAGTCCCTGACAAGGTGTCTGATTCTGCACTAAACATAACCCTCTTCTGTTACCTCTCCCAGTCCCTGACAAGGTGTCTGATTCTGCACTAAACATAACCCTTTTCTGTTATCTCTCCCAGTCCCTGACAAGGTGTCTGATTCTGCACTAAACATAACCCTCTTCTGTTACCTCTCCCAGTCCCTGACAAGGTGTCTGATTCTGCACTAAACATAACCCTTTTCTGTTACCTCTCCCAGTCCCTGACAAGGTGTCTGATTCTGCACTAAACATAACCCTCTTCTGTTACCTCTCCCAGTCCCTGACAAGGTGTCTGATTCTGCACTAAACATAACCCTTTTCTGTTATCTCTCCCAGTCCCTGACAAGATGTTACACAACACTTGATTAAGTGAAATGAACATGTGTGTGTGTGTGTGTGTGTGTGTGTGTGTGTGTGTGTGTGTGTGTGTGTGTGTGTGTGTGTGTGTGTGTGTGTGTGTGTGTGTGTGTGTGTGTGTGTGTGTGTAAACAGCCTCAGCTCAGATTCTTTCTGTTTCCCGTCTCCTATACTTCTACTCCTTTATTAAACACTGCGTCACAGTCTCCCTATGTACCTGATTTTCATCAGGGTGGGAAAACAACCTGGTAGAGGAGAGAAGGGGGGGGGGGGACGTACCAAACTAACCAATTCTATGACAGTTGTATTCTGCACCTTCTGTCTAATTAGTCTGTGAGGGCTGGCTGACTCTGCTGGCCAGTCTGGTCAGGTTAAATAACACTGTACTGTAGTGAGTTTGATTTCCAGTGGGTTGGTCTCACAGGGATGTACTCAGTTATAGGAGGCCTGATTCAGGGCATCACAGCTTATGTCCATGAGGGAGGGAGGGATGGAGGGATGAGGAAGGGAAAGAGAGAGGGGTGAGAGATGGAGAGAGAAAGGAATGGGGAATGGAGAGAGAGAGCAGTGAGAGCAGAAAGTGTTTTATTTTTATTTTATTTCACCTTTATTTAACCAGGTAGGCTAGTTGAGAACAAGTTCTCATTTACAACTGCGACCTGGCCAAGATAAAGCATAGCAGTGTGAACAGACAACACAGAGTTACACATGGAGTAAACAATTAACAAGTCAATAACACAGTAGAAAAAAAAGGGGAGTCTATATACAATGTGTGCAAAAGGCATGAGGAGGTAGGCGAATAATTACAATATTGCAGATTAACACTGGATTGATAAATGATCATGTACAGGTAGAGATATTGGTGTGCAAAAGAGCAGAAAAGTAAATAAATAAAAACTGTGGGGATGAGGTAGGTGAAAATGGGTGGGCTATTTACCAATAGATTGTGTACAGCTGCAGCGTGAGAGAGAGAGAGAGAGAGTGAAAGCAGAGAGAGAGAGAGAGAGAGAGAAAGCAGAGAGAGAGAGAGCAGAGAGAGAGGGTGACAGGCCGCTGCTGGTATCTGCCAACACTTCTGCAAGGAGTTACTATCTGTTTTTAAAGCTAACAGGCCCTACAACACACCCTCTCTCTACACTAGACTGCTACTCTGGGGTAGAAAGAGGGAGAGAGAGTGGAGGAGTAGAGTATTGAATAAATGAAAAGGCTCTTGTGAAGGCCTGTTTGAATAAATTGGCTAACACGTACTGTATGTCAAATTCATTGAATAAATTAGTATTGATCTTTGAATTGACTGCAGTAGAGTGTTTGACTGTGTGTGTGTGTGTGTGTAAATGTATGTATGTACAGTGTGTGTGTGTGTGTGTGTGTGTGTGTGTGTGTGTGTGTGTAGATGCGTGGGGGTATGTGTGGGCGCGTGTGTGTGTGTGTAGATGCGTGGGGGTATGTGTGGGCGTGTGTGTGTGTGTGTGTGTGTGTGTGTGTGTGTGTGTGTGTGTGTGTGTGTGTGTGTAGATGCGTGGGGGTATGTGTGGGCGTGTGTGTGTGTGTGTGTGTGTGTGTGTGTGTGTGTGTGTGTGTGTGTGTGTGTGTGTGTGTGTGTGTGTGTGTGTGTGTGTGTGGATGCGTGGGGGTATGTGTGGACGTGTGTGTGTGTGTGTGTGTGTGTGTGTGTGTGTGTGTGTGTGTGTGTGTGTGTGTGTGTGTGTGTGTAGATGCGTGGGGGTATGTGTGGGCGTGTGCGTGCATTTCCAGTCCTTGGTGAATAACAGATTACAGTTGAGCCTGAAACAAACACATTCATTTATCTATGAAATAAGTCATTTTCCCCTTGCTGTGTCTTCCACCATTAGAGACACTATGGAGACACTATGAGTGTGGTACCGGATGTATTCTCCCTGGACAAAGCCAGGCTATTTTTAGAAAGACTGCTCATTGACTGAATCGTACCAGTATCTGACTGACATCTTCAATATTTAATGATCCTTTATTTAGCCATGGAAGTCACATTCAAATGAAAATAGACCACCTTTAAAATGATTCTACGATAGTAGACTGGACTCCATGATGAGAATGGCTATTTTGTAGAAGCAAGAGGAAAGGGAAGGGAGGGGGACATTTTTAACAAATGAAGTTAATATCACAATGACACTATGGCATGACAAACTGAAAGCACAGGCGGTGTTGGAAATAAGCGTAATTTATTCAAATCTATTAAACCGAACACATTTGACGAGCGCCTCGGACCACTCAGATACGTTGTGAGCGTTAAGTGCGGCGTACACTCTAATGGTACAATTCTGAAGTGTCAGACTTAATTCCAACATGAAGCATTACAGCGCCGCGCCAGTAGCCCACGGAAATGGAATGGCATGTCTTGGTTAATGCCTTGTGTTCCCGGTAGGAACGTTGGAGGGAAAAGGTAGAGGAGAGAGGGGGAGAGAAAAGGTAGAGGAGAGAGGGGGAGAGAAAAGGTAGAGGAGAGAGGGGGAGAGAAAAGGTAGAGGAGAGAGGGGGAGAGAAAAGGTAGAGGAGAGAGGGGGAAAAAGGTAGAGGAGAGAGGGGGAGAAAAGGTAGAGGAGAGAGGGGGAGAGAAAAGGTAGAGGAGAGAGGGGGAGAGAAAATGTTGAGGAGAGAGGGGGAGAGAAAAGGTAGAGGAGAGAGGGGGAGAGAAAAGGTAGAGGAGAGAGGGGGAGAGGGGTGAGGGGGAGAGAAAAGGTAGAGGAGAGAGGGGGGAGAAAAGGTAGTGGAGAGAGGGGAGAGAAAAGGTAAAGGAGAGAGGGGGAGAGAAAAGGTAGAGGAGAGAGGGGGAGAGAAAATGTTGAGGAGAGAGGGGGAGAGGAGTGAGGGGGAGAGAAAAGGTAGAGGAGAGAGGGGAGAGAAAAGGTAGAGGAGAGAGGGGGAGAGAAAAGGTAGAGGAGAGAGGGGGAGAGAAAAGGTATAGGAGAGAGGGTGGGAGAGAAAAGGTAGAGGAGAGAGTGGTAGAGAAAAGGTAGAGGAGAGAGGGGAGAGAAAAGGTAGAGGGGAGAGGGGGAGAGAAAATGTTATGGAGAGAGGGGGAGAGAAAAGGTAGAGGAGAGAGGGGGAGAGAAAATGTTGAGGAGAGAGGGGGAGAGGAGTGAGGGGGAGAGAAAAGGTAGAGGAGAGAGGGGGGAGAAAAGGTAGTGGAGAGAGGGGAGAGAAAAGGTAAAGGAGAGAGGGGGAGAGAAAAGGTAGAGGAGAGAGGGGGAGAGAAAATGTTGAGGAGAGAGGGGGAGAAGAGTGAGGGGGAGAGAAAAGGTAGAGGAGAGAGGGGGGAGAAAAGGTAGTGGAGAGAGGGGAGAGAAAAGGTAGAGGGGAGAGGGGGAGAAAAAGGTAGAGGAGAGAGGGGGGAGAAAAGGTAGAGGAGAGAGGGGGGAGAAAAGGTAGAGGAGAGAGGGGGAGAGAAAAGGTAGAGGAGAGAGGGGGAGAGAAAAGTTAGTGGAGAGAGGGGAGAGAAAAGGTAGAGGAGAGAGGGGGGGGAGAAAAGGTAGAGGAGAGAGGGGGAGAGAAAAGGTAGAGGAGAGAGGGGGAGAGAGAAGTTAGTGGAGAGAGGGGGAGAGAAAAGGTAGAGGAGAGAGGGGGGAGAAAAGGTAGAGGAGAGAGGGGGAGAGAAAAGGTAGAGGAGAGAGGGGGAGAGAAAAGGTAGAGGAGAGAGGGGGAGAGGAGGAGGGGGAGAAAAGGTAGAGGAGAGAGGGGGAGAGAAAAGGTAGAGGAGAGAGGGGGAGAGGAGAGGGGGGGAGAAAAGGTAGAGGAGAGGGGGAGAGAAAAGGTAGAGGAGAGGGGGGAGAGAAAAGGTAGAGGAGAGAGGGGAGAGAAAAGGTAGAGGGGAGAGGGGGAGAGAAAAGGTAGAGGAGAGGGGGAGAGAAAAGGTAGGGAGAGAAAGAAAAAGGTAGAGGAGAGAGGGGGAGAGAAAAGGTAGAGGGGAGAGGGGGAGAGAGAAAGGTAGAGGAGAGAGGGGGAGAGAAAAGGTAGAGGAGAGGGGAGAGAAAAGGTAGAGGAGAGAGGGGGAGAAAAGGTAGAGGAGAGAGGGGGAGAAAAAGGTAGAGGAGAGAGGGGGAGAGAAAAGGAAGTATTTTGTTCCCAGCATTATCCCAATGGGAATGTTCTCTCACGCTGTAGGTATTATAACAGTGACAGTTATTAGACTTGTTGTTTGAGAAGGAGACACAGTCGTGAAGGGGCTGGACATTTCCCTTCTTCCCCCCCTTTTCTCTCCTCTACCAGGTTGTTTTCCCACCCTGATGAAAAGCAGGTAAATAGAGAGAGTGTGAGGCAGTGTTAAATAAAGGAGTAGAAGTATAGGAGACGGGAAACAGAAAGAACCCGCAGGGCAGAAGCAGCTGAGGCTGTTTACACACACACACACACACACACACACACACACACACACACACACACACACACACACACACACACACACACACACACGTTTTATACATTTCACACATTTTAAATACATTATTTGAATCCACAAATTTACATTAAAAAAGGATCCAAACATTTCTAAGGTCTCTGTATGCATGTCCCTAAAGGGGACAGAAAGCATCTCCTTCCCCAAACAGCTAGGCAGCAGAGGACCGCTGAAACAGAGCAGTATCTAGCCAACTGCTTAACCATAGGTTTTGGCAGGCCTGCAATCTGGAGGCCACGCGCTGCACGCCTGTTTACGTGGCCGAGACTGCCAAATATCAGCGCCACCAGCTTGCACCTACACCCGAGGCTGTCCAGGCACACCACGAGGGGCTGGTATTAAAGAAGCTTGTCGGTGAAGGCTCCATGTAGCCGTCGGGTGGAGTTGGGGCTGTTTACTGACAACCAAAAACACACACACATGCTCATCTCTGAGGAGTTGAAGAAGTGAGGTGCTTTCCCAATTAGTTATGGAAGTTTTATAGGAAAGTCACACATTAAAAGACGGCTGTGAATCTCAGACACACTGTCACACACACATACACACACACACGCACGCACGCACGCACACACACACACACACACACACACACACACACACACACACACACACACACACGTGTGTGTATGTATGTACACACATACATACACACATATACACGAGGACACACACACACTCATACAAACACGCTGTGGGGGAATGGCCATTGGTAATTCATGAAGTGTGTGTAATCATCTTCAGTGATCTGTGTGTGTAATGTGTGTGTGTGCTGTGTATCTCACTGTGTTTGCTCAGAGCTGGTCCTCCATAGGGAATGTGTGTGTGTGTGGAGGTATCAGGTATGTGATGGCTGTGTGGTAATAGGATCCGTGGTGAGGCCTGGTCTCTGACACACAGCGTCTGACCCTGAGCTGGCCCATGCATTATTCACACCTGACTGACTGAGGAGGCTAGGACACACACACTCCTCCTTCATGCCTGGCCTGTCTCTCACTTCACTCTCTTTCTCAATGAGGTCGTTCACTTTGTTATAGTCTGGTTTCCTCTAACTGTAGCTCCTCTTCTCTTTCTAGTAGTCCTTTAGTAGCAGACACACACACACACGCACGCACACACACACACACACACACACGCACGCACGCACGCACGCACTCACGCACGCACGCACGCACACACACACACACACTTATTGTCTTATAGTTGTTATAATTGACTGTAATAAACCATGCAGCCCTGTTGTTCAGCTGTCCCCCTCACAATCATTCTGCTGGCCTAGGTGCCAGGCCTGGGAAATTGCCAGGTGTGTGTGTGTCCTTTGTGTGGGTACAGTGAATACACACTAGGAGTCAATGGGCTGCTTTGTTTGTCTAGATGAGCCCAGTAACAACAGGTATTGACCTAAACAGACTATAGAGGAGAGCGAGATAGACCCAACCAAATCATGAGAGAACTAAAAGATAATTACTTGACTCATTGGGAAGAATTAACAAAAAAACTGAGCAAACTAGAATGCTATTTGGCACTAAACAAAGAGTACACAGTGGCAGAATACCTGACCACCGTGATTGACACAAACTTAAAGAAAGATTTGACTATGTACAGACCCAGTGAGCATAGCCGTTGTAGGCAGACCTGGCTCTCAAGATAAGACAGACTATATGCTCACTGCCCACAAAATGAGGTGGAAACTGAGCTGCACTTCCTAACCTCCTGCCCAAATGTATGACCAAACAATAAGGACCAGCAGACACATTGAAACAAAGTTCATCTCATAGAAGCAGTGGGAGACTGATCTCAGCTGCCCTCAAGCTGGTGTCATCTTACATGACTTCTTATGATAGATCCCATATAGTCTCGTAGATAGTGGTCTCATAGACTAGTGACAGAACAGATGTTTGTCAGTGTCCCTGCAGGGAAAGGTGATCTAAGGGTCCCTATCAGGCTCAGACATCTTTGTGAAGTCTGAGAGTTCCGAGCTCTCTGGTTGGACAGGCTGCGGACGGACAGGTGTAGTGGTCAGGCGTGGGCCAATCAGAAAGGCCGATTTGCCTGACCAGTATCACACAGGAACAAAAGGCTTCCTGTAACTCATCAGTGCTGAGGGATAGCTGCGCGCACACACTCACTCACTTGATGACTTGATTCAATGCAGTGGACAACTGGTATTTAACTGATATTTCTGCTGTTGTCTGTGTCACAAATAAAGTAACGGCGAGGAAGATGCAGAAGGGTTGAGAGATGCAGTGGTACTAGTCTGCACTGCCAGGCTGCATCTCAATGTTGAGACAGAGAGAGTAACTACTGTCTCACTTTCCTCTGTCTGCCTCTTCCTTCCTCTCATTTCTCCCCCTCACATCAAAGCTAGCAGCCTCTAGCCCTGCCATATGTCCACCATCTTGTGTTCTAGAATTCCCACAGGTGTGGCCTGAATGAACATACAGTAGAACTCTCTCTCTCTCTCTCTTTCTGTCTCTCTTTCTCTTTCTGTCTCTCTCTCTTTCTTTCTGTCTCTCTCTCTCTCTTTCTCTCTCTCTCGCTGTCTCTCTCTCTCTCTCTTTCTCTCTCTCTCTCTCTCTCTTCTCTCTCTCTCTCTCTCTCTCTCTCTCTCTCTTTCTGTCTCTCTCTCTTTCTGTCTCTCTCTCTCTTTCTGTCTCTCTCTCTCTCTCTCTCTCTCTCTCTCTTTCTGTCTCTCTCTCTTTCTGTCTCTCTCTTTCTGTCTCTCTCTCTTTCTGTCTCTCTCTCTCTCGTTCTGTCTCTCTCTCTCTGTCTCTCTCTCTCTCTCTCTCTCTCTCTCTCTCTCTTTCTGTCTCTCTCTCTTTCTGTCTCTATCTCTCTTTCTGTCTTTCTCTCTCTCTTTCTGTCTCTCTCTCTCTCTCTGTCATCTGTAGGAACCCTTATCCCTGTCATCAGTAGGAGCCCTTATCCCTGTCATCAGTAGGAGCCCTTATCCCTGTCATCAGTAGGATCCCTTATCCCTGTCATCAGTAGGAGCCCTTATCCCTGTCATCAGTAGGATCCCTTATCCCTGTCATCAGTAGGAGCCCTTATCCCTGTCATCAGTAGGAGCCCTTATCCCTGTCATCAGTAGGATCCCTTATCCCTGTCATCAGTAGGAGCCCTTATCCCTGTCATCAGTAGGATCCCTTATCCCTGTCATCAGTAGGAGCCCTTATCCCTGTCATCAGTAGGAGCCCTTATCTCTGTCATCAGTAGGATCCCTTATCCCTGTCATCAGTAGGAACCCTTATCCCTGTCATCAGTAGGAGCCCTTATCCCAGCATGTGGGAGAAAATAATGAAGATCGAGGGCAAAAATAATTGGTTTTTCCACACTGAAAAGAGGTGAGTGGAAATAGGTTTGTTTCACTGGTGCGGTTATTTGTCTCCAGATAAATGATCTTCATTAGAGAATTCCTGCACCGCCCACCTGTCCCCTCTACCCTGCTGCCACCGTAATGAGACAGACCGAGGGATGAGGGGTGGAGAGAGGGGCGAAATAGGGGGGTGAAAGAGAGTTTGAGAAAGAGAGAGGACGAAAGGAAGGGTGGAGAGAAGAAAGGAGGGTGTTGAGAGAGCCAGGTTCTTTGACCTCCCTTCGCAGGAGCTGAAAAAACACCAGATATCAAGAAATATTTTTGGAATGAACACTGAAAACATACTGAACAAAAATATAAACGCAACATGCTACAATGACTGGTTAGGGGTGCAGCCATGGGTGGGCCTGGGAGGGCGTAGGCCTCACAAAAAGGCTTTATTACAGACAGTAATACTCTGTTTCATCAGCTGTCCAGGTGGATGGCCTCAGACGATTCTGCAGCTGAAGAAGCTGGATGTGGAGGTCCTGGGCTGGCGTGGTTATGGTGGTTGTGAAGTCGGTTGGACGTACTGCCAAATTCTCAAAGACAACAGTGGACGCTGCTTATGGTGAACATTCAATTGTCTGGCAACAGCTCTGGTGGACATTCCTGCAGCCAGCATGCCAATTGTACTCTCGCTCAAAACCTGAGACATCTGTGGCATTATGCTGTGTGACAAAACTGCACCTTGTCCCCAGCACCTGTCAGGTGGATGGATTATCTTGGCAAAGGAGAAATGCTCACTGATAGGGATGTAAACTAATTTATGCAGAACATTTTAGAGAAATAGTCTTTTTGTGCGTACGGATCACTACTGGGACCTTCTTATTTCAACTCATGAAACATGGGGCCAACACTTTCCATGTTGTCTTTCTATGTCTGTTCTGTATAGAGAGATAGTGGGAAAGAAAGGAAGCAAGGCCGGTGGAAAGGAAGGAGGCGATGAAGGGGAAAGCAGAGAAACATTTTGGCCAAACATGAAAAGGAACAGAGAGAGAAAGGGGGAAAGAGGAAGAGGGAATTAGAATTGTTTCATGGCTGTTTGAGAAAGACAGTCTTTTGTAATAGCCTAGCGTAGTCAGGCTACCTTGTGTTATCTCTCTCTTTCATCCTCGTTGGGGACACAGAAGGTTTGGGTCTCAAATGGGACCGTTGGGCTCTGGTCAGAAGTATTGCACTATATAGAAAATCGGGTGCCATTTGGAATGGATACAGCCCAGCAAACACATGTTCTCTCACATCCGTCTGAAGTAAAGAAAATAAGAAGGGCCTGAGTGAGCCCACTAAGTCATTCTGGGGGAGAAGAGCGGCTGGGTTTGCCTCGGCTGGTGGCGATTGAGAGGGTTCTTGCGACGACGAAAACAAGATTGCTTTTTTGTGAAAATAAGAAAAAAATGTTATCAAATCCCCCTGTGGGGTCAAAGTCCATCTGAGAGCCATGTTGGGTCCTCTCATGTTGAATGCTCTCAATCTGATAGACAGAAAGGTAGAGAGAGGGAATGAAAGTGAGAGAGATAGAGAGAACATGATTTCCGGGAGCGGAGGAATGGAGTCTGTCAGACAAGCCTGGAGAGAGCGATAGTGGGAATGGAGTGAGAGAATGTTTGAGGGAGAAAAAGATTGGCACAAGGCCAGAAGGTCACCGTGTACCTCAGATTAAACAAGCCGAGCCCGCAGGTCTCCCTCTCAAACTCTCTAGCACGCTGTGATTGAGAAAAAGAGAGGGATCGAGACAGAGGGAGAGAAGGAGAGGGAGAGAATGATGGAATGAGGAAAGGTCAGTGAGAGCGCCCCTGCCTGGTCACAGTGCTCAGAGGCACTCCATCCATGGGGAGAGCGATAGGAGGGAGGCCTGTCAGTCACTGCAGCTAGGGGGATGGGGGAGGGGGGGGGCTAGTTTCCCTCAAGATACCTTTCCTCTTTCACGTCTCCTCTCTCTCTCTCTCTCTCTCTCTCAGTAGGGAGGGGGGGGGGATAAAGGGTAGATTAGCTGGCTGTGTCAACCTGCCGGCTAGTGGTGATCACACGTCAAATGCCACTGTGGTCACTCACAGAGTTAAGGGACCCCTCAGGGCTCCGACTGTCTGAGATGGTGTTAGCCACAAGGTGTGACAAATACACACACGCACGCACACACACACACACCCCTCAGCAGGGCACAACAGTTCTGATGGACATGCCCACTGCAGTTCCAGCCCAGGTCCCCAGTGCCACAGTAGCACTCTGAGGTTTTTATCAGTTCTAACGGTGTCAGCTGGGCGTGCTGCCCTAGAGACAGGCAGGGTGAGATGAAGTGACAAGGCTATACCCAGCCTGCTAATGTCCTCTTCTCCTTCACAGTCCTCTCCTCTGGCTCCCCCACTGCTTCCATTTGCACCCAGTGTGAGCGAGGGCCGAATATCTGCCTGTCTGTAATAGAAAAAGAGAAGACGTTTGTAAGAGAAGAGAAGTTTGAAAGGTTGAGGAAAGAGACTGAGATGTGATAATCAATAGAATATGTTGTTTCCAAATGCTGAACATCAACTCAGACCTAGAGAAAGACCTAGAGAAAGACCTAGAGAAAGACCTAGAGAAAGACCTAGAGAAAGACCTAGAGAAAGACCTAGAGAAAGACCTAGAGAAAGACCTAGAGAAAGCCTAGGAGATGCCGGCAAGCCAGAACACCTCATTGGGGAGAGACTTCGAGAGGAACCAGACTCCACAGGCGGCCCAATTTGAGGGTCACACATCCACTGTGGCTCCGATACCTCACGAGAACCGGGGCAGTTAGCCGCTGTGGCTAACGATTACATTTCCCCTCCTCTTCAGCATGGAGAACTTGGGTTACCGTGGCAACTCTAGAAAGTTGTTAATTAAAATCCAGCTGTGTAGCAGATAGGTCTAATCACTGGGATGAAACAGAGAGGGAGGGAAGGAGAGAGTGGACCTGCTTAGGTTTCACACCGCAGGGTTTTCCACTTCTCACACTGTGAAGTAGGCCGATAGAAGCTGTTTCTTCAAGGCTTTTTCTGTGACTGTTGAATACGCACAGCTGTTTATTTCAGATTGAATACTATGGAATGTAAGTGTATTAATTCTGCCTGTGGCCATTTAGAATGCATAATCACAAGGACAAGAACACAGTGACATACATCCTCCACATGTGCAGTATGAACGTCTACATTCATACAATACTATCAGATCGCTCTTGTCAATTCACAGTATCATCAACTTTAGGAGTAAGGAGGAATACAAAGTCCAACACAGTGGTGAGGCAGACAGGCAGAAACAACACCTATAGAAACCACATCAGCAGATTGACTTCCTCTTGTTGTGTAATGCAGCACCTCAACAAAGACTCCATGATGGGTTGTTAAGGAGTCTGACGGCTCGCTCTCTGTTCCATTGTACTGTATTGTTTCTAATGCTACAGATGAATGTCATCTCATCCCCGAGCCCCTCCAACTCAGCTTCACAGAGACGCTCAGCCTGAAGCTCAATATTGATGTTCTAACAGTGAATATGGAAGGGAGCGTTTATGACTAGCATTGATTGACACTGAGAGTGGTTCCAGGTTCCCGCCCCCACACTCCCCTCTCTCTCTCTCTCTCTCTCTCTCTCTCTCTCTCTCTCTCTCAATTCAATTCAATTCAATTCAAGGGGCTTTATTGGCATGGGAAACATATGTTAACATTGCCAAAGCAAGTAAGGTATATAATATATAAAGTGAAATAAACAATAAAAATTAACAGTAGACATCACACATACAGAAGTTTCAAAACAATAAAGACATTACAAATGTCATATTATATATATATACAGTGTTTTTACAATGTGCAAATGGTAAAGGACACAAGATAAAATAAATAAGCATAGATATGTGTTGTATTTACAATGGTGCGTGTTCTTCACTGGTTGCCCTTTTCTCATGGCAACAGGTCACAAATCTTGCTGCTCTGATGGCACACTGTGGAATTTCACCCAGTAGATATGGGAGTTTTTCAAAATTGGATTTGTTTTCGAATTCTTTGTGGATCTGTGTAATCTGAGGGAAATATGTCTCTCTAATATGGTCATACATTGGGCAGGAGGTTAGGAAGTGCAGCTCAGTTTCCACCTCATTTTGTGGGCAGTGAGCACATAGCCTGTCTTCCCTTGAGAGCCATGTCTGCCTACGGCGGCCTTTCTCAATAGCAAGGCTATGCTCGCTGAGTCTGTACATAGTCAAAGCTTTCCTTAATTTTGGGTCAGTCACAGTGGTCAGGTATTCTGCCGCTGTGTACTCTCTGTGTAGGGCCAAATAGCATTCTAGTTTGCTCTGTTTTTTTGTTAATTCTTTCCAATGTGTCAAGTAATTATCTTTTTGTTTTCTCATGATTTGGTTAGGTCTAATTGTGCTGCTGTCATGGGGCTCTGTAGGGTGTGTTTGTGAACAGAGCCCCAGGACCAGCTTGCTTAGGGGACTCTTCTCCAGGTTCATCTCTCTGTAGGTGATGGCTTTGTTGTGGAAGGTTTGGGAATCGCTTCCTTTTAGGTGGTTATAGAATTTAACTGCTCTTTTCTGGATTTTGATAATTAGTGGGTATCGGCCTAATTCTGCTCTGCATGCATTATTTGGTGTTCTACGTTGTACACTGAGGATATTTTTGCAGAATTCTGCGTGCAGAGTCTCAATTTGGTGTTTGTCCCATTTTGTGAAGTCTTGGTTGGTGAGCGGACCCCAGACCTCACAACCATAAAGGGCAATGGGCTCTATGACTGATTCAAGTATTTTTAGCCAAATCCTAATTGGTATGTTGAAATTTATGTTCCTTTTGATGGCATAGAATGCCCTTCTTGCCTTGTCTCTCAGATCGTTCACAGCTTTGTGGAAGTTACCTGTGGAGCTGATGTTTAGGCCAAGGTATGTATAGTTTTTTGTGTGCTCTAGGGCAACAGTGTCTAGATGGAATTTGTATTTGTGGTCCTGGTGACTGGACCTTTTTTTGGAACACCATTATTTTGGTCTTACTGAGATTTACTGTCAGGGCCCAGGTCTGACAGAATCTGTGCATAAGATCTAGGTGCTGCTGTAGGCCCTCCTTGGTTGGTGACAGAAGCACCAGATCATCAGCAAACAGCAGACATTTGACTTCAGATTCTAGTAGGGTGAGGCCGGGTGCTGCAGACTTTTCTAGTGCCCGCGCCAGTTCGTTGATATATATGTTGAAGAGGGTGGGGCTTAAGCTGCATCCCTGTCTAACCCCACGACCCTGTGTGAAGAAATGTGTGTGTTTTTTGCCAATTTTAACCGCACACTTGTTGTTTGTGTACATGGATTTTATGATGTCGTATGTTTTACCCTCTCTCTGTATCCTGCCATATAATCTCTGACTCGCCCAATGGAGTAAAGGAGACAGCTAGCATTATAACCCTGTCTTGATGAGTAAGTACCCACGTTGAAACACGTTGCCGTTAGAAGACTGATGCTCCTTTGTTTTCCCTATCTCTTTCTTTTTATCTTTACCCCTCCATCTCTCTCTCTCTCTCTCTCTCTCTCTCTCTCTCTTTTGTCTCTCTCTCTCTCTCTCTCTCTCTCTCTGTCTCTCTCTCTCTCTGTCTCTCTCTCTGTCTCTCTCTCTCTGTCTCTCTCTCTCTCTCTCTCTCTCTCTCTCTCTCTCTCTCTCTCTCTCTCTCTCTCTCTCTCTCTCTCTCTCTCTCTCTCTCTCTCTCTCTCTCTCTCTCTCTCTCCCTCTCCATCTCTCTCTCCCAGTCTTTCTCTCTCAATTCAATTCAATTCAATTCAAGGACTTTATTGGCATGGGAAACGTGTTAACATTGCCAAAGCAAGTGAGGTAGATAATATATAAAGTGAATTTATAAAGTGAAATAAACAATCAAAATTAACAGTAAACATTACACATACAGAAGTTTCAAAACAATAAAGACATTACAAATGTCATATTATATATATACAGTGTTTTAACAATGTACAAATGGTTAAAGGACACAAGATAAAATAAATAAGCATAAATATGGGTTGTATTTACAATGGTGTTTGTTCTTCACTGGTTGCCCTTTTCTCGTGGCAACAGGTCACAAATCTTGCTGCTGTGATGGAACACTGTGGAATTTCACCCAGTAGATATGGGAGTTTATCAAAATTGGTTTTGTTTCCACATTTTTTGTGGATCTGTGTAATTTGAGGGAAATATGTCTCTCTAATATGGTCATACATTGGGCAGGAGGTTAGGAAGTGCAGCTCAGTTTCCACCTAATTTTGTGGGCAGTGAGCACATAGCCTGTCTTCTCTTGAGAGCCATGTCTGCCTACGGCGGCCTTTCTCAATAGCAAGGCTATGCTCACTAAGTCTGTACATAGTCAAAGCTTTCCTTAATTTTGGGTCAGTCACAGTGGTCAGGTATTCTGCCACTGTGTACTCTCTGTTATGAACTTGAGTGAAGACCCAAAAGCGGTTTTAACAGAAAACAGAGTTCTTTAATGAAAAACAGGAATGGCATAAATCCTCTTCCAACGTTGTCAGCGGAACAAAAAGAACGTTAGTATAGTGCAGGATGCACCTGCCAGGCAGACTCCGACAGGACAGGACAAGGTGGAAGCAAACGAGACGACAGCTTGCTTCTGGCATCAAAAAACACAAACAAGAATCAGACACTGAAAGTAGCAGGAACAGAGAAAGAAATAGAGACCTAATCAGAGGGGGAAGAGAGAACAGGTGTGAAAGAGTGAATGAGCTAGTTAGAGGAGATGTAGAACAGCTGAAGAATGAGAGACAGAGAAGGTAACCTAAAAAGACCAGCAGAGAGAGAGAGTGAAGAGAAAGGACAGGAACAGACATAACAAGACATGACACTCTCTGTGTAGGGCCAAATAGCATTCTAGTTTGCTCTGTTTTTTTGTTAATTCTTTCCAATGTGTCAAGTAATTATCTTTTTGTTTTCTCATGATTTGGTTGGGTCTAATTGTGCTGCTGTCCTGGGGCTCTGTAGAGTGTGTTTGTGTTTGTGAACAGAGCCCCAGGACCAGCTTGCTTAGGGACTCTTCTCCAGGTTCATCTCTCTGTAGGTGATGGCTTTATGGAAGGTTTGGGAATCGCTTCTTTTTAGGTGGTTATAGAATTTAACGGCTCTTTTCTGGATTTTGATAATTAGTGGGTATCGGCCTAATTTTGCTCTGCATGCATTATATGGTGTTCTACGTTGTACACTGAGGATATTTTTGCAGAATTCTGTGTGCAGAGTCTCAATTTGGTGTTTGTCCCATTTTGTGAAGTCTTGGTTGGTGAGCGGACCCCAGACCTCACAACCATAAAGGGCAATGGGCTATATGACTGATTCAAGTATTTTTAGCCAAATCCTAATTGGTATGTTGAAATTTATGTTCCTTTTGATGGTATAGAATGCCCTTCTTGCCTTGTCTCTCAGTTCGTTCACAGCTTTGTGGAAGTTACCTGTGGCGCTGTTTAGGCCAAGTTATGTATAGTTTTTTGTGTGCTCTAGGGCAACAGTGTCTAGATGGAATTTGTATTTTTGGTCCTGGTGACTGGACCTTTTTTGGAACACCATTATTTTGGTCTTACTGAGATTTACTGTCAGGGCCCAGATCTGACAGAATCTGTACATAAGATCTATGTGCTGCTGTACTGTCTCTCTCTCTCTCCATCTCTCTCTCCTTCTCTCTCCTTCTATTTCAATTCAATTCAATTGACATTATTGACATGGCAAGTTCATTATTACTTACAATGTCAAAGTATACATATCGAAAATAAAAAATAAAATAAAAACATATATTTATATATAGGTAAATGTTGGGACCAACAGCAATAATAATAGTCGTAGTGGACATGGGATTACCATTAACAACTTCAACAACAATATTAATGAGAACAACAATACATTAAAACAATGGTAGTAGACCAGTGTCAACATGACTGAGAAGACACATGACCTGGTTGTAGACTAGTGTCAACATGACTGAGAAGACACATGACGTGGTAGTAGACCAGTGTCAACATGACTGAGAAGACACATGACGTGGTAGTAGACCAGTGTCAACATGACTGAGAAGACACATGACCTGGTAGTAGACCAGTGTCAACATGACTGAGAAGACACATGACCTGGTAGTAGACCAGTGTCAACATGACTGAGAAGACACATGACATGGTATGAAAGACAAAACAAAACAAGATGGGAAATATTATCGACATTACTTTGCACTTTTCACTGGCTGTCCCTCAGGTTGTGGCACTAGGACACATATTTGGCTGCCAAAACTGCACATTTTGGCTTTTCACCCAATAAATATTTTATTTTTCATAGTTTCAAATTCTTTGTATTGAATTATAATTTTGGGAAAGAAATATTCTCTTAGGTCTGAGTATTTGTCGCAGTGCAATAGGAAATGCAGCTCTGTCTCTACCTTGAGCACAGCCTGTCCTCTCTGGGCAGCCAGGTTTGTCTGTGACGACCAGTCTCCATAGTCAGACTGTGCTCACTGAGTCTGTACCTAGTCAATGTTTTCCTCAGTTTTCTATCAGTCACAGTGGTCAGATAGTCTGCCACCATGTACTGTCTGTTTAGAGGCAAATAGCATTGAAGTGTACTTTGATTTTTTTGTGGTGTCTTTCCAATAGGTGATATATTTGTATTTTTGTTTTGTGATGATTTGGTTGGGCCAGATTTTCTGAGTGTTGTCCTGAGGCTCTATGGGGTTGGTTTGGGTTGGTGAACTGAGCCTCAGAACCAGCTGGCTGAGGAGACTCTTCTCTTGTTTCATCTATTGACATTGTAGAGCTGTGTGATGGAATGTTTTGGGGTCACTTGTTTTTAGATGGTTGTAAAATTTGATGGCTTTTTTTTCTATTCGAATGAGGAGGGGGAATTGGCCCAATTCTGGTCTACATTAGTTATTTGGAGGTTTTCTTTGCACTTGCAATACAGTCTTGCAAAACTCTGCATGCAGTATTTCGATTGGATGTTTGTCCCATTTGGTAAATTCATTATTAGGGATTGGACCCCATACTTCACTGCCATATAGAGCAATTGGTTTTATAACTGATTTAAACATTTTGAGCCAGATTCTAATTGGAATTTCGATTTTGATGTTCCTTTTAATGGCATAGAATGCTCTTCTTGCTTTGTCTCTCAGCTCATCCACAGCCATGTGAAAGCTACCTGTGTTGCTGATATGTAGTCCTAGTAGATATGTGTAGTTTTTGGTGTGTTCTAATAGAACTGTGTCCAAATAGAATTTATATTTGTTATCCTTATTTCCGGACCTTTTTTGGAATATCATTATATTTGTTTTTTTTTAGGTTAACGGTCAGAGCCCAGGTCTGACAGAACCTGTGAAGACGATCTAGGTGCTGCTGTAACCCCTCTTTAGTGGGAGACAGCATCACCAGGTCATCTGCGTACAGCAAACACTTGATTTCAGTGTTGCGTAGTGTGATACCAGGTGCTGCCGATTCCGCTAATGTTTTTGCCAATTTATTAATGTAGATGTTAAATAGTGTTGGACTTATTGGGCAGTCCTGTTTCACTCCCCGTCCCTGAGAGAAGAAGTCTGTTTGCTTGTTGCCAATTTATTAATGTAGATGTTAAATAGTGTTAGACTTATTGGGCAGCCCTGTTTCACTCCCCGAGAGAAGAAGTCTGTTTGCTTGTTGCCAATTTTATCCACACATTTGTTTTTAGTGTACATTGATTTAATAAAATCATATGTTTTCCCTCCAATACCACTTTCTATTAGTTAAAAAAAAGACCTTCAGGCCAAATTGAATCAAATGCTTTCTTGAAATCTACAAAACACGAGTAGATTTTGCCTTTGTTTTGGTTTACTTGTTTATCAATTAGAGTGTGGAGGGTGTAAATGTGGTCTGTTGTACGATAATTTTTAGAAATCCAATCTGGCTTCTGCTCAGGACGTTGTGTTTGTCAAGGAAATTATGTAGTCTGCTATTTATAATACTGCAGTGAATTTTCCCCAAGTTGCTGTTAACGCAAATTCCTCTGTAATTAATGGGGTCATATTTGTCTCCATTTTTATAGTTTGGTGTGATCAATCCCTGGTTCCAAATATCGGGGGAAATACCTGCAGTGAGGATAATGTTGAAGAATTTGAGTATAGCCAATTTGAATTTGTGGTCTGTATATTTGATCATTTCATTTAAAATACCATCAGCACCACAGGCCTTTCTGGGTTGGAGAGTACACAGTTGTTCCAGTAATTCTTCTTCTGTAATGGGGGTGTCCACAGGATTCTGAAAGTCTCTGACTGCTGATTCAAGGATTTATCATTTTTCCTGTATATCTTTTTGTTCTTGGCTCTTTGTTATATTGTTGTAGAGGTTTGCAAATTGATTTCTCCACATATCCCCATTTTGGATAGCCAATTCCTCATGATGAGGTTTGTTTAATTTATTCCAATTCTCCCAGAAGTGCTTTGATTCTATGGATTCCTCAATTCCATCCAGCTGATTTCTAATGTGTTGTTCCTTTTTTGCTTTTTTGTTCTTAGGGTGTGTTTGTATTGCTTCAGTGTTTCCACATATTGAAGGCATATATTTTTGTTGTCTGGTTCTCTGTGTTTTTGATTAGATATATTTCTCAATGACTTTCTTAGATTTTTGCAATCATTATCAAACCATTTTTCATTATCTGTTATTTCTGGTTTGCTCTTATGCTTCTTTAGATTAGCCAAGGAGGCCAATTTGTCAAATGTAAAGTTTATGTTCCAAACAGCCAAATTTACACCTTCATTGCTTGTTAATGCTAAAAAGTTGTCCAGGAGAGATTGTATTTTTTGGCTACTAATTGCTTTTTGGTAGATGTCTGTACTGTTTGCACTCCATCTATAGGCCTGTTTTGTACCATGTCATTTATTGGGCCGTGATGCTTCATGGTTGGGTTCTGCTCTTCTCAGATACACTGTGATTTTACTGTGGTCTGAGAGAGGTGTTAGTGGGCTGACTGTGAAGGCTCTGAGAGAGATGTTAGTGGGCTGACTGTGAAGGCTCTGAGAGAGGTGTTAGTGGGCTGACTGTGAAGGCTCTGAGAGAGGTGTTAGTGGGCTGACTGTGAAGGCTCTGAGAGACTCTTGGTTTAGGTCGGTGAGGAAGTAGTCTACAGTGCTGCTGCCAAGGGATGAGCTGTAGGTGTACCTACCAAAAGAGTCCCCTCTCAGCCTACCATTGACTATGTACAGACCCAGTGTTCCACAGCCTACCATTGACTATGTACAGACCCAGTGTTCCTCAGCCTACCATTGACTATGTACAGACCCAGTGTTCCACAGCCTACCATTGACTGTGTACAGACCCAGTGTTCCACAGCCTACCATTGACTGTGTACAGACCCAGTGTTCCTCAGCCTACCATTGACTATGTGTTCCTCACAGACCCAGTGTTCCTCAGCCTACCATTGACAATGTACAGACCCAGTGTTCCTCAGCCTACCATTGACTATGTACAGACCCAGTGTTCCTCAGCCTACCATTGACTATGTACAGACCCAGTGTTTCTCAGCCTACCATTGACTATGTACAGACCCAGTGTTCCTCAGCCTACCATTGACTATGTACAGACCCAGTGTTCCTCAGCCTACCATTGACTATGTACAGACCCAGTGTTCCTCAGCCTACCATTGACTATGTACAGACCCAGTGTTCCACAGCCTACCATTGACTATGTACAGACCCAGTGTTCCACAGCCTACCATTGACTATGTACAGACCCAGTGTTCCTCAGCCTACCATTGACTATGTACAGACCCAGTGTTCCTCAGCCTACCATTGACTATGTACAGACCCAGTGTTCCACAGCCTACCATTGACTATGTACAGACCCAGTGTTCCTCAGCCTACCATTGACTATGTACAGACCCAGTGTTCCACAGCCTACCATTGACTATGTACAGACCCAGTGTTCCTCAGCCTACCATTGACTATGTACAGACCCAGTGTTCCACAGCCTACCATTGACTATGTACAGACCCAGTGTTCCTCAGCCTACCATTGACTATGTACAGACCCAGTGTTCCACAGCCTACCATTGACTATGTACAGACCCAGTGTTCCTCAGCCTACCATTGACTATGTACAGACCCAGTGTTCCTCAGCCTACCATTGACTATGTACAGACCCAGTGTTCCTCAGCCTACCATTGACTATGTACAGACCCAGTGTTCCTCAGCCTACCATTGACTATGTACAGACCCAGTGTTCCACAGCCTACCATTGACTATGTACAGACCCAGTGTTCCACAGCCTACCATTGACTATGTACAGACCCAGTGTTCCTCAGCCTACCATTGACTATGTACAGACCCAGTGTTCCTCAGCCTACCATTGACTATGTACAGACCCAGTGTTCCACAGAGCTTCACAAGCTGTACTCCGTTTTTGTTTTTCACTTTGTCATAGTTGTTTCTTGGGGGTCTGTGGGGAGGGAAAGGTTGTTGCTTCCTGGTAGGTGTTTATCCCCATGACTGTTAATCGTGTCTTGTTCTTCTGCTGTTCTAGCATTCAGGTCTCCACAGACCAGTACGTTGCCTTGGGCCTGAAAGTGACTAATTTCCCCCTCTAGCATGGAGAAACTCTCTTCGTTGAAGTAGGGTGACTCTGAGGGGGAATGTATGTGGCACGGAGGAAGACGGTTTTATCTGTCAAGATGGTCTCCTTGTTGATTCTTAACCATATAAAGAATTTTCCTGTTTTGATCAATTCAATTGAATTAATTATTTCAGATTCATACCATATTATCATTCCCCCTGAGTCTCTGCCCTGTCTGATTCCTTTTCATTCAGTGGATGGTAGGATTATCTCCCTATAACCTAGTGGACAGCCAGTGGAAACATCACCTCTACACCATGTTTCCTGTAGTACTACAATATCAACATCATCAATTTCTTTCAGGAAGTCTGGGTTTCTGCTCTTTAGTCCAAAAGCAGAGGACTTCAATCCTTGTAAATTCCAACATGCAACGTAAATAGATTTCATAACTTTTTTTTCTTTACCTTCAAAATGAGACAAACCAACAAGAACTATTAAAATAGGACTTTTCAATTAAAGTAAACTCTTATTATGCAAATGTGATTTGTTTATTATTTAAGATTTGTGTCATGCAACTTGGGTGAGTGTAGTGTGAGGATGGTGGAGTTCTTGTGCTCATCTTACCATGACCCTCGGCCTATCACATGTGAGCATCCATGACCCTCGGCCTATCACATGTGAGCATAGTAGACTCAGCACTTGTTTAATGTCACTCATTTGGTTGGTGGGGGCTGGGCCAGTCTTTCTCTCTCTCCAACTCTCTCTTCTTCTCTCTCTCCCCTTCTCTCTCTTTCTGTTTCTCTTTCTCTTTCTCTCTCTCTGTCTCTCTCTGTCTCTCTCTATCTCTCTCTCCTTCTCTCTATCTCTCTCCTCTCTATCTCTCTCTCCTTCTCTCTATCTCTCTCTCCTTCTCTCTATCTCTATCCTTCTCTCTATCTCTCTCTCCTCTCTATATCTCTCTCTCTATCTCTCTCCTCTCTATCTCTCTCCTTCTCTCTATCTCTCTCTCTCTATCTCTCTCCTTCTCTCTATCGCTCTCCTCTCTATCTCTCTATCTCTCTCCTCTCTATCTCTCTCCTCTCTATCTCTCTCTCTCTCTATCTCTCTCCTCCTCTGTTGAATGGGTGACGTTGGCTGATCGTTTGACAAAAGGTAACCTGAGGCTGAGTGTGACCAGTCGGGTTCCGATGCTGTGGCACGTTGGTGCAGAGTGTTGTCACTGCACTTAAAGGTCATTGATTGAATGCCCTTTATGGTAATGATATTTCTATGCCACTGAACACAGTGGAGAGCCTCTATCCCGTGGATGGAATGGTGGTATGAAAAGCCTCCCACATTGATGATGCTCCCAGATTCTTTCCCCCTTGTTTCCAATGGCCACTTCACTGTAGGTTCTTTATGTGATGAGATTTTTGATGATTTACACGATGTCTCACTCTTGGCTTGTTCTAACATGACATTGGATGTGAGCTTTGGTTAACCCACTCAACACTGCTGGTTATATGGCCCACAATGCACTGTGTTGACACTTTGACTGCGTCCAACTTCCTCTGCTAGTGTGGTGGGCGAGGTGTGCCATACCAAACAGACCTCAGCTCTGTGTGATGGGCATCTCTGTGCCACCCTTCTCCACCCCATGCCAATGGAAATCACTCCCACACTCCCACACTCCTACTCCATAGCTGTGGCTCTAATGAGCCCATGCCACATATAGGTTTCTGCTGTTTTAATTGGCTGTCTATTGAGATTTGCTATATGAATTTCAATAGAGTGCGCCCTAGTTGATGTAGCTAGCTAGCACCATCGTCCTGTCTGTTCTGTCTTCACTAGATCCCTCTCGTTCACACACAAGGGCTCAGGAATGTGTTTCATCGTTTTGTCTTCGGACTGTGTTCTGTTTGGGTCCTTGCTCCACTCCTGTGAAATGTGCTTATCTCCTGCTCCCTCCTGGCCACGGCTGGCTGGCTGGACTTTAGGATCCTGTCTCCCTTCCAGAAGGGTTCTTCCCTCGCTTTCTTTCCTTTTTTTCTTTTCACTCTTTCTCCTCTCTCACCTTCTCTCTCTCTCTCTTTCTTTCCCTCTCTCGCTCTCTCTCCCTCTCTGGGACCTGTAACGAGGGCTGTCTCTCTCTCTGCCTGAGGTAAAGTGGCAGCAGTCTTGTGAGTTTCTGAGGCTCACACAGATCATCCAAAATCAATGGACAGGCCTAGGTGGAGAATAGGAGTGCACACATGTTTTAAAAGGGCAATTGTCGCCTGTAGAAAGTGAAAGCTACAGCATCATTGCTATGGATTTGAAAGGTGTTTAGTGGATAGGGTTTGATACACAAGGGGATAAGCTTAGTGTGATGTTTTAATCACCTCTTGCAATACACTTTTACTTTCAAGATTTGTACATAGAATATTTAAATTATTGATAATAATACATGTGTATTTAGCTTTTGTAGTAGAGTTGTTTGATTCCAGCATCCACGGGCCGTCTTTGGCCCTGTGAAAATGGATGCCGAGTCGAGCCAGAGGAAGTGCCATAATTTCCATGTGCTCTGGGCTAGTCCTTGCCAGTGTGAGGAAACTGAAGAGCTCCTATGGTTTTCACACC
>NC_088238.1:13096116-13131116 GCF_036934945.1 Oncorhynchus masou masou | reverse complement strand
ATCTCTCTCCTCCAGATTCAGTGGGCATTAAGAGGGACTGCCTTCCAGGGAATCTCTCTCCTCCAGATTCAGTGGGCATTAAGAGGGACTGCCTTCCTGGGAATCTCATTCATTCTACAGTAATAATGTGATAGCAGAGATTAGCATGTAATCCAGTTAGGATCCCAAGTACTTAATCCACGTCATATTAATGTATTAATGTGGAATAGAAATAGATTATACCGTTGGGTGACGTGTCAGAGAATGAATCATTTATCTTGAGTGTCTTAAACAGGACATAAATACTGATAATAACATAATAACAACCCAGTCATAACCAGCCATATATTCATACAGTATATCTGTGATATGAAAGCTATTCAGTTGACTGTTGTGATGATGGGGTCCTGATATCTAGTAGGTCGGGTTGCAACCTCCTCTTCTGATACCTAGAGGCTGTTGGTCGTTGGTGCTGATCAGAGGATGTCCTCCCCTCACCCAGACAGGACTCCATTCAACACAGTTAAAAAGGCTTCTCCGCCACCACTAAAGTACTGCCAAAGCAATGATGTTGAACAATTCCACAGGATATGGAATAGGCCTGAAACATAAGACATCTCCCTCCCTCTCTGTAATGCAAGCAGACGTGCTGCCTCTTCCCCAGTGGGTCATTTGTTTAGCAGTGGTAGAGATAAAGGCAGAGCCTCCCATTCCTACTCCCCAGTGGCTAGGGATTCTCCTGGCCACAATGGCCCAATGGCCCTCTCTCTCTCTGGGCTTTGTCTGCACCACGCATGGCCTGCTGGCCCTCATATTCTCCACCTGGCGATGGACGACACCACTGAACATACACGGATGGGGGGGGAGAAGGGACGTAATCCGACCCCCACCCGATCAGGCCGGTTAGATAACCCCACCTGCTGGATCTGGGCGCCGCCTCGTGTGGAAGGCTCCTTTTAGCCTTTATTCCTCTCTTTTATTTTCTGTTCTTTTCTCCGTCTCTCTTTCGACCCTCGTGTGGCACAATGGGTCCCAGTCAAAGTGTTGAAGGGGAGGCTTTGATAGTCTTCTGGGCCTTTCAGATTCACACAACTACAGTAACTAAGGACTAACTAAGGACACCAGGCAAAAAGGCAGCAGGAAGGGACTCTAGAACAGAGAACAGAGAGAGAGAGAGGGGAGGGGAAGAGAGAGAGGGGGAGAGAGGGGGAGAGAGAGGGAGGGGGGAGAGAGAGGGGGAGAGAGATGGGGAGAGAGAGGGGGGGGAGAGAGGGGGAGAGAGCGAGGTGGAGAGAGCGAGGGGGAGAGAGAGGGAGAAAGAGAGAGTGAGAGTGGGAGGGAGAGAGAGGGGGAGAGAGAGGGAGAAAGAGAGAGTGAGAGTGGGAGGGAGAGAGAGGGGGAGAGAGAGGGAGAAAGAGAGAGTGAGAGTGGGAGGGAGAGAGAGGGGGAGAGAGAGGGAGAAAGAGAGAGTGAGAGGGGGGGAGAGAGAGGGGAGAGAGAGAGACAGGGGGAGAGTGAGGCTCTTCAGAAGCTTTGAAACTAAAAGCATTGGAGCTGGATCAGTTTTGAAAGAGGCTTTATGTTGGGAAACAAGATCTCTCTCGATATAGAAACCAAAGCTCAGCAGCAGAGAGTCAGAGGGAAACGTAGCACAGGGAATTAACTTTGCCTTGCTTGGGGAAGAACAATCGATTTCCGTGCCAAAGTTGTTCTTTGGCACGATATGTCCCCCCAACATACATCACAGACATTCTCTAAAGTGACTTGAAATAAAGACGGTATTATGTTCCTGTCTGCTCTACGAGATTGTCTGTTGTCAACAGCAATAACAGCTCTCTGATGTGTTGTGTTATGAAATGACCCCTAGAATGTGTTGCGTTATGAAATGACCCCTAGAATGTGTTGGGTTATGAAATGACCCCCAGAATGTGTTGTGTTATGAAATGACCCCTAGAATGTGTTGTGTTATGAAATTACCCCCAGAATGTATTGTATTATGAAATGACCCCTAGAATGTGTTGTGTTATGAAATGACCCCTAGAATGTATTGTATTATGAAATGACCCCTAGAATGTGTTGTGTTATGAAATGACCCCTAGAATGTGTTGTGTTATGAAATGACCCCTAGAATGTGTTGTGTTATGAAATGACCCCTAGAATGTGTTGTGTTATGAAATGACCCCTAGAATGTGTTGTGTTATGAAATGACCCCTAGAATGTGTTGTGTTATGAAATGACCCCTAGAATATATTGTATTATGAAATGACCCCTAGAATGTATTGTATTATGAAATGATCCCTAGAATGTGTTGTGTTATGAATTGACCCCCAGAATGTGTTGTGTTATGAATTGACCCCCAGAATGTGTTGTGTTATGAAATTACCCCTAGAATGCGTTGTGTTATGAATTGACCCCCAGAATGTGTTGTGCCACTTCCCTCTCTCAGCCAATTATCTTCCACTTCCGTTTATGACCTCTGAACTTTACAAAACAAGTGATATATTATTAAAGGTGCCATGGGCATATTAACCAGGTGTTTTCTGTAGAACTCTGACAAGTCTGACAAAACGGCTGTCCCACACGCTGACACAAGCCCTTATTCATTTGTGTGGGTGTATGCATGCCCTGGGAAGCATTTTGGGCAGGTGTCAGAACAGGGTGTTGGTGGGTTATGACAGCCAGGAGGCTGCTTTTAGGTGTTGTGTTGGAACGTGCCCCTGTGTGTGTGTGTGTGTGTGTATGTGTGTGTGTGTGTGTGTGTGTGTGTGATAGTAGAGCAGATGTGAGGATATGACCTAGAGCCTCCTGTCATTCCTCCAAGTCTGGGTGAGGCCACTTTCTGCTTTTGGCTGAGTACACACATCTAGGACAGACACACACACCACCCCCTACAGCTGCCTAAACATATCCCCTCTCCTCTCCTCCCTTCCCTTCTTCTCTCCGCTTCCAGATCAGGGTGGATGGGCCTTCCCACGGTGCATTGCAGTACGAGGTGATCCAGGCGGTGGAGCGAGGGCCAATCCAACGGGACATGGCCTTCTCCCCCGACCACCACTTCCTATATGCCATGTCAGAGACACAGGTATGTCACGTGACCCCTCACCCCACACACACCCTCACATACCCACACACCATTTACTAGTGGTTAAGACAGTGGGGCTGTTTCCCATTTACTAGTAGTTAACACCCTGTCTGTTCACAGTGGGGCTGTTTCCCATTTACTAGTAGTTAACACCCTGTCTGTTCACAGTGGGGCTGTTTACCATTTACTAGTGGTTAACACCCTGTCTGTTCACAGTGGGGCTGTTTACCATTTACTAGTGGTTAACACCCTGTCTGTTCACAGTGGGGCTGTTTACCATTTACTAGTGGTTAACACCCTGTCTGTTCACAGTGGGGATGTTTACCATTTACTAGTAGTTAACACCCTGTCTGTTCACAGTGGGGATGTTTCCCATTTACTAGTGGTTAACACCTGTTCACAGTGGGGATGTTTCCCATTTACTAGTGGTTAACACCCTGTCTGTTCACAGTGGGGATGTTTACCATTTACTAGTGGTTAACACCCTGTCTGTTCACAGTGGGGCTGTTTACCATTTACTAGTGGTTAACACCCTGTCTGTTCACAGTGGGGCTGTTTACCATTTACTAGTGGTTAACACCCTGTCTGTTCACAGTGGGGCTGTTTCCCATTTACTAGTGGTTAACACCCTGTCTGTTCACAGTGGGGCTGTTTCCCATTTACTAGTGGTTAACACCCTGTCTGTTCACAGTGGGGCTGTTTACCATTTACTAGTGGTTAACACCCTGTCTGTTCACAGTGGGGCTGTTTACCATTTACTAGTGGTTAACACCCTGTCTGTTCACAGTGGGGATGTTTACCATTTACTAGTGGTTAACACCCTGTCTGTTCACAGTGGGGATGTTTACCATTTACTAGTAGTTAACACCCTGTCTGTTCACAGTGGGGATGTTTCCCATTTACTAGTGGTTAACACCCTGTCTGTTCACAGTGGGGATGTTTACCATTTACTAGTGGTTAACACCTGTTCACAGTGGGGCTGTTTAACATTTACTAGTGGTTAACACCCTGTCTGTTCACAGTGGGGATGTTTCCCATTTACTCATAGTTAACACCCTGTCTGTTCACAGTGGGGCTGTTTCCCATTTACTAGTGGTTAACACCCTGTCTGTTCACAGTGGGGCTGTATTACCATTTACTAGTGGTTAACACCCTGTCTGTTCACAGTGGGGCTGTTTACCATTTACTAGTGGTTAACACCCTGTCTGTTCACAGTGGGGATGTTTACCATTTACTAGTGGTTAACACCCTGTCTGTTCACAGTGGGGCTGTTTACCATTTACTAGTGGTTAACACCCTGTCTGTTCACAGTGGGGCTGTTTACCATTTACTAGTGGTTAACACCCTGTCTGTTCACAGTGGGGCTGTTTACCATTTACTAGTGGTTAACACCCTGTCTGTTCACAGTGGGGCTGTATTACCATTTACTAGTGGTTAACACCCTGTCTGTTCACAGTGGGGATGTTTACCATTTACTAGTGGTTAACACCCTGTCTGTTCACAGTGGGGCTGTATTACCATTTACTAGTGGTTAACACCCTGTCTGTTCACAGTGGGGCTGTTTCCCATTTACTAGTGGTTAACACCTGTTCACAGTGGGGCTGTTTACCATTTACTAGTGGTTAACACCCTGTCTGTTCACAGTGGGGATGTTTACCATTTACTAGTGGTTAACACCCTGTCTGTTCACAGTGGGGATGTTTACCATTTACTAGTGGTTAACACCCTGTCTGTTCACAGTGGGGATGTTTCCCATTTACTAGTGGTTAACACCCTGTCTGTTCACAGTGGGGATGTTTACCATTTACTAGTGGTTAACACCCTGTCTGTTCACAGTGGGGCTGGATCCCTGTGTGATTCCTGCTGCCTGTGTCTGGTGGGTTGTGGAGAGGGGAGAGAGGGACGTTGTTTATCCAAGCAGATGGAGAGAGTGTATATAAGTGGAAAAGAAAAGAGGTGGTGAATGTTGTGAGAAAAGACGATTAACAGAGTGGTGTCCGTCCATTAGATGCAAGTAAAGATTAACACACACACACACACACACACACACACACACACACACACACACACACACACACACACACACACACACACACACACACACACACACACACACACACACACACACACACACACACACACACACACACACACACACACACCTCATTACTATATTTGTCTAAACACAGTGCATCTGTCTCATCAGTAGCGTGATGTCAAACAGAAACACTGACCCTACCTTGCACTCTCATTACGTAATACTCAGCCCAGTCTCTCTGCCGTCCCAAATGGCACCCTATTCTCTGTATAGTGCACTACTTTTGCCTAGGGCCCATAGGGAATACGGTGCCATTTGGGACACATCCCATTGCTCACTACACTGTTAATAGTCTGACTGTAGGAGGGAAAGACCAAGGGGTTTCTACTGGAAGTCTTCATCTTAGTTCACATCACAGTGGGTCAAAGACAATTACTGTGTTTTCACCAACTTGCCTGGCCCCTGCACACACACACACACACTCTCTCTCACGTGCACACGGGGTCACACACACATTACACACATGCGTGCAAACTCGTGCGCACACACACACACACACACACACACACACACACACACACACACACACACACACACACACACACACACACACACACACACGGTAGCCTAGTGTTGGGCCAGTAACTGAAAGGTCGCTAGTATAATCCCCGAGCTCAGTAGGTGAAAAACCTGCCGATCTGCCCTTGAGCAAGGCACTTAACCCTAATTGCTCAATAATAATTATCAATAATGACTAAATTATGTATACATTTCAATCAGGACTGACTAATCAGAATACTATTATGTTGCTGTATAGATTTCTGAATTATATTTTAATCCTAGTACTGAATATAATGTGTGTAATTATAATCAAGAATTAGAACAAAGACTGTCTGTTCCTTGGTTGAAATCATTTTATGCAAATAAGTATCTTACAAATCCTTAGAAATGGGCGGAGTGTATTAATTGAATTGGGTAATAAACATATAGGAATTTAATTCCTCTAACAGTGACCTTTGACCTTCTGGTGCCCTTTAACCTTCTGGGTCATACTTCTCTCTCTAGCCTGTCTAGTCCTTCTGGTGCCCTTTAACCTTCTGGGTCATTCTTCTCTCTCTCTAGCCAGTCTAGTCCTTCTGGTGCCCTTTAACCTTCTGGGTCATTCTTCTCTCTCTAGCCTGTCTATTCCTTCTGGTGCCCTTTAACCTTCTGGGTCATTCTTCTCTCTCTCTAGCCTGTCTAGTCCTTCTGGTGCCCTTTGACCTTCAGAGTCATCATAGACAGGGGTTGAGAGTATTCAGATGTGTTGGTGTGTAGCCAGTGGAGGCCATGGTTATTCTATTTGTGTTGATGGGTTGTTTATGGTGTGGTAGCAGCAGCACTATATACATCTCAGAGTACACTGGCCTCAGAGAGATCTGACCTGGGATCTGACCTCTGAGAGAGATCTGACCTGGGATCTGACCTCTGAGAGAGATCTGACCAGAGCACACTGCCCGCTGAGAGAGATCTGACCTGGGATCTGACCTCTGAGAGAAATCTGACTAGAGCACACTGCCCGCTGAGAGAGATCTGACCAGAGCACACTGCCCTCTGAGAGAGATCTGACCAGAGCACACTGCCCTCTGAGAGAGATCTGACCAGAGCACACTGCCCTCTGAGAGACATCTGACCTGGGATCTGACCTCTGAGAGAGATCTGACCTGGGATCTGACCTCTGAGAAAGATCTGACCTGGGATCTGACCTCTGAGTGAGATCTGACCAGAGCACACTGCCCTCTGAGAGAGATCTGACCTGGGATCTGACCTCTGAGAAAGATCTGACCTGGGATCTGACCTCTGAGAAAGATCTGACCTGGGATCTGACCTCTGAGAGATCTGACCTGGGATCTGAACTCAGAGAGATTTGACCTGGGATCTGACCTCTGAGAGAGATCTGACCTGGGATCTGACCTCTGAGAAAGATCTGACCAGAGCACACTGCCCTCTGAGAGAGATCTGACCTGGGATCTGCCCTCTGAGAGAGATCTGACCAGAGCACACTGCCCTCTGAGAGAGATCTGACCAGAGCACACTGCCCTCTGAGAGAGATCTGACCTGGGATCTGACCTCTGAGAGAGATCTGACCAGAGCACACTGCCCTCTGAGAGAGATCTGACCAGAGCACACTGCCCTCTGAGAGAGATCTGACCAGAGCACACTGCCCTCTGAGAGAGATCTGACCAGAGCACACTGCCCTCTGAGAGAGATCTGACCAGAGCACACTGCCCTCTGAGAGAGATCTGACCTGGGATCTGACCTCTGAGAGAGATCTGACCAGAGCACACTGCCCTCTGAGAGAGATCTGACCAGAGCACACTGCCCTCTGAGATTAGAGAGAGAGGAATATAGAGAGAGTAGAGATAGAGGGGAATAGAGAGAGAGTAGAGAGAGAGGAATAGAGAGCGGAGAGAGGGGAATAGAGAGAGAGAATTGAGAGAGAGGAATAGAGAGAGAGAGGAATAGAAAGAGAGGGGAATAGAGAGAGTAGAGAGAGAGGGGAATAGAGAGATAGAGTAGAGAGAGGAGAATAGAGAGAGAGAGGAATAGAGAGAGGAATAGAAAGAGAGGGGAGAGATGGGAATAGAGAGAGAGTAGAGAGAGAGGAATAGAGAGTAGAGAGAGGGGAATAGAGAGAGGAATAGATAGAGAGGAATAGAGAGAGAGGGGAATAGAGAGAGTAGAGAGAGGGGGGAATAGAGAGATAGAGTAGAGAGAGAAGAATAGATAGAGAGGAATAGAGAGAGGAATAGAAAGAGAGGGGAGAGATGGGATTAGAGAGAGAGTAGAGAGAGGAATAGAGAGTAGAGAGAGGGGAATAGAGAGAGGAATAGAGAGAGGAATAGATAGAGATGAATAGAGAGAGAGGGGAATAAAGAGAGAGAGTACAGAGATAGGAGAATAGAGATAGAGAGTAGAGAGAGAGGAATAGAGAGAGAGGAATAGAGCGAGAGGGAGAGAGAGAGAGAGGAAGAGAGAGAGAGGAAGAGAGAGAGGGGAATAGAGAGAGAGGAAAGAGACATAGATACTGTGAAAGAGAGAGAGACAGAGAGACAGAGACAGAGAGACTGTGAAAGAGAGAGAGACAGAGAGACAGAGAGAGACAGAGACAGAGAGACTGTAAAAGAGAGAGACAGAGAGACAGAGAGAGACAGAGACAGAGAGACTGTAAAAGAGAGAGACAGAGAGAGAGAGACAAAGAGACTGAGAAAGAGACAGAGAGAGAGAGACAGACAGACAGAGACAGACAGTGAGACAGAGAGAGCTGTGTGTTTGTGACACCACGGCCCCTCTCACCTCTCCAGGTCACATATATTTATTTTACCTTTATTTTACTAGGCAAGTCAGTTAAGGACAAATTCTTATTTTCCCTCTATTCCCCTCTCTCTATTCCTCTCTCTCTATTCCTCTCTCTACTCTCTCTCTATTCCTCTCTCTCTACTCTCTCTCTATTCCTCTCTCTCTACTATCTCTTTATTCATCTCTCCCTATTCCCCTCTCTCTATTCCCTTCTCTCTATTCCCCTCTCTCTATTCCCCTCTCTCTATTCCTCTCTCTCTATTCCCCTATCTCTCTATTCCTCTCTCTTTCTTCCTCTCTCTCTATTCCCCTCTCTTTATTCATCTCTCCCTATTCCCCTCTCTCTCTATTCCTCTCTCTCTATTCCCCCCTCTCTCTATTCCTCTCTCTCTCTTCCTCTCTCTCTATTCCTCTCTCTCTCCATTCCTCTCTCTCTTCCTCTCTCCCTATTACCCTCTCTCTCTATTCCCCTCTCTCTCTACTCCTCTCTCTCTCTTCCTCTCTCTCTATTCCCCTCTCTCTCTATTCCTGTAACGACGTTCTTCGTTTGTCGAAAGAGAGTCGGACCGAAATGCAGCGTGTTTGTTACTCATGTTTATTAGTGAAAACAAATAACGAAACTATACATGAAATAACGAATAAATACAAAACAACAAAACGGAACGTGAAACCTATTACAGCCTGACTGGTGAAACTAACACAGAGACAGGAACAATCACCCACGAAATACAAAGCGAAACCCAGGCTACCTAAATACGGTTCCCAATCAGAGACAACAAGAATCACCTGACTCTGATTGAGAACCGCCTCAGGCAGCCAAACCTATGTAACACACACCCCTAATCAGCTACAATCCCAATAACTAAAAAACCCCACTAAGAATACAACAAACAATAAACCCATGTCACACCCTGGCCTGACTAACTAATTAACTAAAACACAAAATACTAAGACCAAGGCGTGACAGAACCCCCCTCTAAGGTGCGGACTCCCGAACGCACCTCAAAACCATAGGGAGGGTCCGGGTGGGCGTCTGTCCATGGTGGCGGTTCCGGCTCCGGACGTGGACCCCACTTCATAAATGTCATTGTTCCTCCCCTTCGCGTCCTGGGATGATCCACCCTCGCCGCCGACCATGGCCGAATAGTCCTCACCCAGAACCCTACATAACAGAGGAGCAGCTCATGACTGAGGGGCAGCTCGGGACTGAGGCAGCTCGGGACTGAGGAGCAGCTTGGGACTGAGGGACAGCTTGGGACTGAGGAGCAGCTCGGGACTGAGGGACAGCTCGGGACTGAGGGACAGCTCGGGACTGAGGGGCAGCTCGGGACTGAGGGGCAGCTCGGGACTGAGGGGCAGCCCAGTACTGAGAATAAGCCCAGTACTGAGAAGAAGCCCAGTACCGAGAAGAAGCCCAGTACCGAGATGAATCCCAGCCAGGCAGTTGAACCCGGCAGATCCTGGTTGACTGGCGGATCCTGGCTGACTGGCAGATCCTGGCCGACTGGCAGATCCTGGCTGACTAGCAGATCTGGCAGATCCTGGCTGACTGGCGGATCTGGAAGAGTCTGGTTGACTGGCAGATCTGGAAGAGTCTGGTTGATTGGCAGATCTGGAAGAGTCTGGTTGACTGGCAGATCTGGAAGAGTCTGGTTGACTGGCAGATCTGGAAGAGTCTGGTTGACTGGCAGATCTGGAAGAGTCTGGTTGACTGGCAGATCTGGAAGAGTCTGGTTGACTGGCAGATCTGGAAGAGTCTGGTTGACTGGCAGATCTAGAAGAGTCTGGCTGACTGGCAGATCTGGAAGAGTCTGGTTGACTGGCAGATCTAGAAGAGTCGGGCTGACTGGCAGATCTGGAAGAGTCTGGTTGACTGGCAGATCTGGAAGAGTCTGGTTGACTGGCAGATCTGGAAGAGTCTGGTTGACTGGCAGATCTGGAAGAGTCTGGTTGACTGGCAGATCTGGAAGAGTCTGGTTGACTGGCAGATCTGGAAGAGTCTGGCTGTCTGGCGGATCTGGAAGAGTCTGGCTGACTGGCAGATCTGGAAGAGTCTGGCTGACTGGCAGATCCTGGCAGACTGACGGCTCTGGCTGCTTCATGCTGACTGGCGGCTCTGGCTGCTCCATGCAGACTGGCAGCTCTGGCTGCTCCATGTAGACTGGCAGCTCCTTGCAGACTGGCAGCTCTAGCTGCTCCATGCAGACTGGCAGCTCTGGCTGCTTCATGCAGACTGGCAGCTCCTTGCAGACTGGCAGCTCTAGCTGCTCCATGCAGACTGGCAGCTCCTTGCAGACTGGCAGCTCCATGCAGACTGGCAACTCCATGCAGACTGGCAACTCCATGCAGACTGGCAACTCCATGCAGACTGGCAACTCTGGCTGCTCCAAGCAGACTGACAGCTCTGGCTGCCCCATGCAGACTGGCAGCTCTAGCTGCTACATGCAGACTGGCAGCTCTAGCTGCTCCATGCAGACTGACAGCTCTGGCTGCCCCATGCAGACTGGCAGCTCTGGCTTCCCCATGCAGACTGGCAGCTCTGGCTGCTCTATGCAGACTGACAGCTCTGGCTGCTCCATACAAACTGGCAGCTCTAGCTGCTCCATGTAGACTGACAGCTCTGGCTGCTCTAAGCAGACTGACAGCTCTGGCTGCCTCATGCAGACTGGCAGCTCTGGCTGCTCTATGCAGACTGACAGCTCTGGCTGCTCCATGCAAACTGGCAGCTCTAGCTGCTCCATGTTGACTGACAGCTCTGGCTGCTGTATGCAGACTGACAGCTCTGGCTGCTCCATGCAAACTGGCAGCTCTGGCTGCTCCATGCAAACTGGCAGCTCTAGCTGCTCCATACAGGCAGGAGGCTCCGGCAGCGCTGTAGAGGAGGAAGGCTCTAGAACCGCTGAACAGGCGGGAGACTCCGACAGCGCAGGAGAGGGAGAAAGCGCTGGCTGTGCTGAACAGGCGAGGCGCACTGAAGGCCTGATGCGTGGTGCTGGCACTGGTGGTATTTGCTATCGGAGGGCTGGGGTGTGGAGGACTGGATAGAGGACAGGCACAGGAAGCCTGGTGCGGTGAGCTACCATCGGAGGACTGGTGTGTGAAGGTGGCACAGGATGGACTGGACCGTGAAGGTGTACTGGAGAGCCTGAGTGCAGAACTGGCACAGGACGTGCAAGGCTAGGTAGGTACACAGGAGGCCTAGTGCGTGAGGCTGGCACATTTTTCACCAGCCGACTAACACGCACCTCAGGACTAGTATGGAGCGCTGACCCAGGTGCCATTAAATCCCCGACACGCTCCGTCGGACGAATATTATACCTAAAGCACCAAACTAGCAACTCCCTCATTAAACTCTCCTCCAATTTTCCCATTAACTCCTTCACAGTCTCTGCTTCGCTCACCTCCAACACTGATTCTGGTCTCCTCCTTGGCTCTTCACGATAAACTGGGAGAGTTGGCTCAGGTCTGTCTCCTGACTCAGCCACTCCCCCTCTGAGCCCCCCCCCCCCCCAAGAAATTTTTGGGGCTTCGCTCTGCGCCGCCGTGTCTTTTTTCTCGACTCCATTCTCCTATAGCCCTCTTCGCACTGCTCCAGCGAATCCCAGGCGGGCTCCGGCACTCTCTCTGGGTCGGCCGCCCACCTGTCTATTTCTTCCCACGTCGTAATATCCATACTGTACTCCATTCTGGGCTGCTCCTGTTTCCATCCACGTCGCCGTGCTGCCTCCTCATACCAGCGCCTCTCCGCTTCAGCCGCTTCTAGTTCCTCCTTAGGGCGGCGATATTCACCAGGCTGAGCCCAGGGTCCTTTTCCTTCCAGCTCCTGTTTCCTCTTCGCCTGCTGCACCTTTGGGCGGCTACACTCCCCCTGGTTTAGCTCCTCTCCCGTCACTCCCATGTCCAGAAATCCTTAGCCCCTCTTTGGGCTCCTCTCCCTGCTGCACCTTTGGGCACTCCCCTGGTTTAGATTTCCTCCCTCCCATGTCCAGAAATCCTTAATACGCGGCTCCTCTTTGGGCTGCTCCTCTTTGGGCTGCTCCTGCCTGTTGACACGCTGCTCGGTCCGTGTGTGGTGGGTGATTCTGTAACGACGTTCTTCATTTGTCGAAAGAGAGTCGGACCGAAATGCAGCGTGTTTGTTACTCATGTTTATTAGTGAAAACAAATAACGAAACTATACATGAAATAACGAATAAATACAAAACAACAAAACGGAACGTGAAACCTATTACAGCCTATCTGGTGAAATCACCCACGAAATACAAAGCGAAACCCAGGCTACCTAAATACGGTTCCCAATCAGAGACAACAAGAATCACCTGACTCTGATTGAGAACCGCCTCAGGCAGCCAAACCTATGTAACACACACCCCTAATCAGCCACAATCCCAATAACTAAAAAACCCCACTAAGAATACAACAAACAATAAACCCATGTCACACCCTGGCCTGACTAACTAATTAACTAAAACACAAAATACTAAGACCAAGGCGTGACAATTCCTCTCTCTCTCTTCCTCTCTCTCTATTCCCCTCTCTCTCTATTCCTCTCTCTCTATTCCCCTCTCTCTATTCCCCTCTCTTTATTCATCTCTCCCTATTCCCCTCTCTCTATTCCTCTCTCTCTTCCTCTCTCTCTATTCCCCTCTCTCTATTCCTCTCTCTCTCTTCCTCTCTCCCTATTCCCCTCTCTCTCTATTCCCCTCTCTCTCTATTCCTCTCTCTCTCTCTCTTCCTCTCTCTCTATTCCCCTCTCTCTCTATTCCTCTCTCTCTCTTCCTCTCTCCCTATTCCCCTCTCTTTATTCATCTCTCCCTATTCCCCTCTCTCTATTCCCCTCTCTCCTATTCCTCTCTCATCTTCCCCCCCTCTCTCTCTATTCCTCTCTCCTCTCTCTCTTCCTCTCTCTCTATTCCCTCTCTCTCTCTATTCCTCTCTCTCTCTTCCTCTCTCCCTATTCCCCTCTCTTTATTCATCTCTCCCTATTCCCCTCTCTCCCTATTCCCCTCTCTCTCTATTCCTTTCTCACTCTTCCTCTCTTCTCTCTCCCCATTCCCCTCTCTTTATTCTCTCTCCCTATTCCCCTCTCTCCCTCCCTCTCCTCTCTCTCTCTTCCTCTCTCTCTCTTCCTCTCTCTCTATTCCTCTCTCTCTATTCCTCTCTCTTTCTGTCTCTCTCTTTCATCTACACTCTCTCACACACACTTTCACTCACTCTCACATACACACACACACACACACACACACACACACACACACACACACACACACACACACACACACACACACACACACACACAAAGAGAGCCTGTCCTACAGGACCCAATGTACTCTCACTCAGCAGTGTCCTCTGTTCTTTACTTTCACCTCCTTCTGCTCCTCTATCTTCTCACTCTTTACCGTTCCTCTTCTCTCCTTATGTCTCTTCCTCACTGATTTTCCTTATCTCCTCTCCTCCTCCTTTCTCTCCTCTCCTCCTCTTTTCTCTCCTCCTCTCCTCCTCTTTTCTCTCCTCTTGTCACTCCTCTCCTCCTCTCCTCCTCTCCTCCTCCTCTCTTCCTCTCCTCCTCTTTTCTCTCCTCCTCTCCTCCTCCTCTGTTCCTCTTCTCTCCTCCTCTCCTCCTCTTTTCTCTCCTCTTGTCACTCCTCTCATCCTCTACTCCTCTCCTCCTCCTCTCTTCCTCTCCTCCTCTTTTCACTCCTATCCTCCTCCTCTCTTCCTCTCCTCCTCTTTTCTCTCCTCCTCTCCTCCTCCTCTGTTCCTCTGTTCCTCTCCTCTTTTCTCTCCTCCTCTCCTCCTCCTCTGTTCCTCTCCTCCTCTTTTCTCTCCTCCTCTCCTCCTCCTCTGTTCCTCTCCTCCTCTTTTCTCTCCTCCTCTCCTCCTCCTCTGTTCCTCTCCTCTCCTCCTCTCCTCCTCCTCTGTTCCTCTGTTCCGCCTCTCCTCTGATGTAGCTGCAGGGTTGTGTTGGCAGAGGGAGCCTCTTTACCTCCACAGGGAGGATTATGGTCCATGCTGGTCTTCTCAGCAGAGTGTGTACATGCATACCTGTGTGTTTGAAGGGCTGCTGATGATCCTGATAGTGCTCCAGTTTCAACATCACAGGAGGGTTCAAGGTTCCCCTTCAAACCGTCCTCTCACTGCCTCTCATAGGGATCTCATCAGAGAGAGTAGAGAGAGAGGGGGAGAGAGGGAATAGAGAGAGTAGAGAGAGAGAGAGGAAATAGAGAGAGAGAGGAGAGAGGGAGAATAGAGAGAGTGTAGAGAGAGAGTGGAGAGAGGGGAATAGAGAGAGGAGAATAGTGAGAATGTAGAGAGAGGGGGAGAGAGGGGAATAGAGAGAGTAGAGAGAGAGAGGAGAATAGAGAGAGTGTAGAGAGAGGGGAGAGAGGGGAATAGAGAGAGAGTAGAGGGAGAGAGGGGAGTAGAGAGAGAGGAATAGAGAGAGAGTAGAGGGAGAGGAATAGAGAGTAGAGAGAGAGAGGAAAATAGCGAGGAATAGAGAGAGAGGGGAATAGAGAGAGAGGAGTAGAGAGAGAGTAGAGAGAGGAATAGAGAGAGAGAATAGAGAGAGGGGAGAGAGGGGAATAAAGAGAGTAGAGAGAGAGGAATAGAGAGAGGAATAGAGAGAGAGTAGAGGGAGAGAGGGGAATAGAGAGAGAGGAATAGAGAGAGAGTAGAGGGAGAGGGGGGAATAGAGAGAGAGAGTAGAGAGAGGAATAGAGAGAGGGTAGAGAGAGGAATAGAGAGAGAGTAGAGAGAGAGGAGAGAGAGGGGAATAAAGAGAGAGAGTAGAGAGAGGAATAGAGAGAGAGGGGCGAGAGGAATAGAAAGAGAGGGGAATAGAGAGAGGGGAATAGAGAGCGAGAGGAATAGAGAGAGTAGAGAGAGAGGGGAATAGAGAGAGTAGAGAGAGAATGGAATAGAGAGAGTGTAGAGAGAGCGGAGAGAGGGGAATAGAAAGAGTAGAGAGAGAGGAATAGAGAGAGTGTAGAGAGAGCGGAGAGAGGGGAATAGAGAGAGAGAATAGAGAGAGAGGAATAGATAGAGAGGGGGATAGAGAGAGGAATAGAGAGAGAGATGGAGAGAGAGGAATAGAGAGAGAGGGGAATAGAGAGGAGAATAGAGAGAGAGAATAGAGAGAGAGGAATAGAGAGAGAGTAGAGAGAGGAATATAGAGAGAGGGGAATAGAGAGAGGAATAGAGAGAGAGGGGAATAGAGAGAGGAATAGAGAGAGAGATGGAGAGAGAGGAATAGAGAGAGAGGGGAATAGAGAGGAGAATAGAGAGAGAGAATAGAGAGAGAGGAATAGAGAGAGAGTAGAGAGAGGAATAGAGAGAGAGGGGAATAGAGAGAGGAATAGAGAGAGAGAAATAGAGAGAGGAATAGAGATAGGGTAATAGAGAGAGAGATGGGAGAGAGAGTAGAGAGAGAGGAATAGAGAGAGTGTAGAAAGAGCGAGAGAGGGGAATAGACAGAGTAGAGAGAGAGGAATATAGAGAGTGTAGAGAGAGCGGAGAGAGGGGAATAGAGAGAGAATAGAGAGAGAGGAATAGAGAGAGAGGGGAATAGAGAGGAATAGAGAGAGAGATGGGAGAGAGAGAATAGAGAGGGGGGAATAGAGAGGAATAGAAAGAGAGGAATAGAGAGAGGGTAATAGAGAGAGAGATGGGAGAGAGAACAATAGAGAGAGTAGAGAGAGAGGAATAGAGAGAGTGTAGAGAGAGCGGAGAGGGGAATAGAGAGAGTAGAGCGAGAGGAATAGAGAGTGTAGAGAGAGCGGAGAGAGGGGAATAGAGAGAGGGGGAAAAGAGAGAGAATAGAGAGAGGGAATGGAGAGAGAGGGGAATAGAGAGAGAGAGAGAGATGGGAGAGAGAGGAATAGAGAGAGAGGAGAATAGAGAGAGAGGAATAGAGAGAGAGGGGAATAGAGAGAGATGAATAGAGAGAGGAATAGAGAGAGAGTAGAGAGAGAGAGGAATAGAGAGAGAGGAATAGGGGGAGACGAATAGAGAGAGGGGAATAGAGGGAAAGGAATAGAGAGAGGAAGAGAGAGAGAGTAGAGAGAGAGGAGAAGAGAGAGAGTAGAGAGAGAGGAATAGAGAGAGGGGAATAGAGAGAGGAATATAGAGAGAGAGTAGAGAGAGAGGAGAAGAGAGAGAGAGTAGAGAGATAGGAATAGAGAGAGAGGAATAGAGAGAGGGGAATAGAGAGGGGAATAGAGAGAGAGTAGAGAGAGAGTAGAAGAGAGAGAGCGTAGAGAGAGAGGAATAGAGAGAGAGGAATAGAGAGAGGGGAATAGAGAGAGGGGAATAGAGAGAGGAATAGAGAGAGGAATAGAGAGAGAGGAATAGAGAGAGGGGAATAGAGAGAGAGGAGTAGAGATCTGTGTAGTGTGTTAACCACCAATTCAATTTGCTTCAACCCGTAACAATGAACATAATTCCAAAGCTTACTTGGGAGATGTACAGTATTAACATAATAATCATCAATATTGTCAACATGACAACAGTAACAACAACAATCAAGTGTCAAAATCAGAGTACATTGAACAATAACAACGTCATAGAGGACATGTGCAGGTTGGTTGATCTATCAAACACTGTCCCTCATCTTATGTCAGGCAGCAATGTAGTGCATCTGCATCCTCCCCCAACAGGGCGGGGAGCCTCTTCTCCTCAGAGAGGGCTTTGAAACCTTGAATAAGGCTTTCAAATTTGGGGAAATTACACTCTCTAATTGTTTTATAATACCAAGATAAATCAGACTGCACATCCATGAACAGTCAATCTGCTGGATGTCATTGACCTGCAGGCAACACACACACAAGCAGGCAGGCGGGCACACACACAGGTTAGTCTGTAATTAGTTTAATTGACACTTGTAGTCTCTCTCTCTGTCTGTCTGTCTGTCTGTCTGTCTGTCTGTCTGTCTGTCTGTCTGTCTGTCTGTCTGTCTGTCTGTCTGTCTGTCTGTCTGTCTGTCTGTCTGTCTGTCTGTCTGTGTTTTCAGAAGACATTATGGGTGTATCAGGGTAGCCTAGTGGTTAGAGCGTTGGACTAGTAACCGGAAGGTTGCGAGTTCAAACCCCTGAGCTGACAAGGTACAAATCTGTCGTTCTGCCCCTGAACAGGCAGTTAACCCACTGTTCCCAGGCCGTCATTGAAAATAAGAATGTGTTCTTAACTGACTTGCCTGGTTAAAAAAAAAAAGAAAAAAAAAAAAATCAAAGTCATTTTGGTAGTTATCTCTCAGCAGAAATGTCCCTGCTCTGGTGATAAGCATGGGACATCTCCTCCAGTCAAGAGGCAGCAGGTCCTCTGTCTGGTGATAAGCATGGGACATCTCCTCCAGTCAAGAGGCAGCAGGTCCTCTGTCTGGTGATAAGCATGGGACATCTCCTCCAGTCAAGAGGCAGCAGGTCCTCTGTTCGGTGATAAGCATGGGACATCTCCTCCAGTCAAGAGGCAGCAGGTCCTCTGTCTGGTGATAAGCATGGGACATCTCCTCCAGTCAAGAGGCAGCAGGTCCTCTGTCTGGTGATAAGCATGGGACATCTCCTCCAGTCAAGAGGCAGCAGGTCCTCTGTTCGGTGATAAGCATGGGACATCTCCTCCAGTCACGAGGGCAGCAGGTCCTCTGTTCGGTGACTCTGTCACGCCTCCAGGCCCAGATCAAAACGTCTCTACTCATTTAGAACACCCATCTGCCACCAAAGCCTGTCTGCCTGTGTGTGTGGACCTGGGTTGTGTTAGGCATGAAACACGCAGGAAACGAAGCCTTGAGCTGACAAGGTAAATGGCTGATTCAGAGGGTTAAATGCAGAAGACACATCTCAGTTGAATACATTCAGTTGCACAACTGACTAGGTTTCCCCCTTTCCCCTTTGTATCTGAAATGAACATCATCATCGCTGATTCACCAGTACAAGGGAAACAGTATCCTGTATTGGCCAATATCATGCAGCCATATAGCTGTGTAGTCCTACATCAGATACACAGTTGAAGTGGGAAGTTTACATCCACTTCGGTTGGAGTCATTAAAACTCGTTTTTCAACCACTCCACAAATTTCTTGTTAACAAACTATAATTCTTGCAAGTCGGTTAGGACATCTACTATGTGCATGACACAAGTCATTTTCCAACAATTGTTTACAGACAGATTATTTCACTTATAATTCACTGTATCACAATTCCAGTGGGTCAGAAGTTTACATACACTATGTTGACTGTGCCTTTAAACAGCTTGGAAAATTCCAGAAAACGATGTCATGGCTTTAGAAGCTTCTGATAGGCTAATTGACATAATTTGAGTTAATTGGAGGTGTACCTGTGGATGTATTATCAAAGCCTACCTTCAAACTCAGTGCCTCTTTGCTTGACATCATGGGATAATCAAAAGAAATCAGCCAAGACCTCAGATAAAAAATTGTAGACCTCCACAAGTCTGGTTCATCCTTGGGAGCAATTTTCAAACGCCTGAAGGTACCATGTTCATCTGTACAAACACTAGTACACAAGTATAAACACCATGGGATCACGCAGCCGTCATCCTGCTCAGGAAGGAGATTCGTTCTACGGGTTGCAACTGCACATGGGGACAAAGATCATACTTTTTGGAGAAATGTCCTCTGGTCTGATGAAACAAAAATCAAACTGTTTGGCCATAATGACCATTGTTATGTTTGGAGGAAAAAGAGGGACGCTTGCAAGCCGAAGAACACCATCCCAACCATGAAGCACAAGGGTGGCAGCATCATGTTGTGGGGGTGCTTTGCTGCAGGAGTGACTGGTGCAATTCACAAAATAGATGGCATCATGAGGGGGAAAATTATGTGGCTATATTGAAACAACATCTCAAGACATCAATCAGGAAGTTAAAGCTTGGTCGCAAGAGGGTCTTCCAAATGGACAATGACCCCAAGCATACTTCCAAAGTTGTGGCAAAATGGCTTAAGGACAATAAAGTCAAGGTACTGGAGTGGCCATCACAAAGCCATGACCTCAATCATATAGAAAAATTGTGGGCAGAACAGACAAGCGTGTGAAAGGAAGGAGGCCTACAAACCTGACTCAGTTACACCAGCTCTGTCAGGAGGAATGGGCCAAAAATTCACCCAACTTATTGTGGGAAGCTTGTGGAAGGCTACCCGAAACGTTTGATCCAAGTTAAACAATTTATTGGCAATGCTAATTCTAAACAAATACTAATTTATTTCATCATAATGCTATCCAAATACTAATTGAGTGTATGTAAACCTCTGACCCACTGGGAATGTGATGAAATAAATAATTTGCTCTACTATTAGAGCTCTACTAGGGGAGGGGAGGGGAGGAGGGGAGGGGAGGGGGAGGGGGGGAGGGGGGGGGGGGGAAGGGCCCACTGGGGAGGGGGAGGGGGAGGGGAGGGAAGGGAAGGGCCCACTGGGGAGGGGGAGTGTTTGGGAGGCGAGGGTAGGCCCCACTGGGGAGGGGAGGGGACACTCACCCACCTCCCAAACACTCACCCCCCTCCCAAACACTCACCCCCTCCCAAACACTCACCCACCTCCCAAACACTCACCCCCCTCCCAAACACTCACCCCCCTCCCAAACACTTACCCCCCTCCCAAACACTCACCCACGTCCCAAACACTCACCCCTGTCCCAAACACAGCTGATCAGAGAGTATACCTATATCCCACTGTGAGTACAACACGGCAGCTGAACAGAGAGTATACCTTTAGCCCACTGTGAGTACAACACGGCAGCTGAACAGAGAGTATACCTTTAGCCCACTGTGAGTACAACACGGCAGCTGAAAAGAGAGTATACCTTTAGCCCACTGTGAGTACAACACGGCAGCTGAACAGAGAGTATACCTATATCCCACTGTGATTACAACACGGCAGCTGAACAGAGAGTATACCTTTATCCCACTGTGAGTACAACACGGCAGCTGAACAGAGAGTATACCTATATCCCACTGTGAGTACAACACGGCAGCTGAACAGAGAGTATACCTTTATCCCACTGTGAGTACAACACGGCAGCTGAACAGAGAGTATACCTTTATCCCACTGTGAGTACAACACGGCAGCTGAACAGAGAGTATACCTTTATCCCACTGTGAGTACAACACGGCAGCTGAACAGAGAGTATACCTTTATCCCACTGTGAGTACAACACGGCAGCTGAACAGAGAGTATACCTATATCCCACTGTGAGTACAACACGGCAGCTGAACAGAGAGTATACCTTTATCCCACTGTGAGTACAACACGGCAGCTGAACAGAGAGTATACCTTTATCCCACTGTGAGTACAACACGGCAGCTGAACAGAGAGTATACCTTTATCCCACTGTGAGTACAACACGGCAGCTGAACAGAGAGTATACCTTTATCCCACTGTGAGTACAACACGGCAGCTGATCATAGAGTATATCTATATCCCACTGTGAGTACATGAAACATTATTTTGGGACGTTTGTTAAACATTCATGATACGTTCTGTACACAACTCTGTACTACAGTCCCCCAGGGCTCTACATCCAGTCTGGTAGCCTGTCTAAGGCAACTCTGTACTACAGTCCCCCAGGGCTCTACATCCAGTCTGGTAGCCTGTCTAAGGCAACTCTGTACTACAGTCCCCCAGGGCTCTACATCCAGTCTGGTAGCCTGTCTAAGACAACTCTGTACTACAGTCCCTCAGGGCTCTACATCCAGTCTGGTAGCCTGTCTAAGGCAACTCTGTACTACAGTCCCCCAGGGCTCTACATCCAGTCTGGTAGCCTGTCTAAGACAACTCTGTACTACAGTCCCCCAGGGCTCTACATCCAGTCTGGTAGCCTGTCTAAGACAACTCTGTACTACAGTCCCCCAGGGCTCTACATCCAGTCTGGTAGCCTGTCTAAGACAACTCTGTACTACAGTCCCTCAGGGCTCTACATCCAGTCTGGTAGCCTGTCTAAGACAACTCTGTACTACAGTCCCCCAGGGCTCTACATCCAGTCTGGTAGCCTGTCTAAGGCAACTCTGTACTACAGTCCCCCAGGGCTCTACATCCAGTCTGGTAGCCTGTCTAAGGCAACTCTGTACTACAGTCCCCCAGGGCTCTACATCCAGTCTGGTAGCCTGTCTAAGACAACTCTGTACTACAGTCCCTCAGGGCTCTACATCCAGTCTGGTAGCCTGTCTAAGGCAACTCTGTACTACAGTCCCCCAGGGCTCTACATCCAGTCTGGTAGCCTGTCTAAGACAACTCTGTACTACAGTCCCCCAGGGCTCTACATCCAGTCTGGTAGCCTGTCTAAGACAACTCTGTACTACAGTCCCCCAGGGCTCTACATCCAGTCTGGTAGCCTGTCTAAGACAACTCTGTACTACAGTCCCTCAGGGCTCTACATCCAGTCTGGTAGCCTGTCTAAGACAACTCTGTACTACAGTCCCCCAGGGCTCTACATCCAGTCTGGTAGCCTGTCTAAGACAACTCTGTACTACAGTCCCTCAGGGCTCTACATCCAGTCTGGTAGCCTGTCTAAGACAACTCTGTACTACAGTCCCTCAGGGCTCTACATCCAGTCTGGTAGCCTGTCTAAGACAACTCTGTACTACAGTCCTCAGGGCTCTACATCCAGTCTGGTAGCCTGTCTAAGACAACTCTGTACTACAGTCCCTCAGGGCTCTACATCCAGTCTGGTAGCCTGTCTAAGACAACTCTGTACTACAGTCCCTCAGGGCTCTACATCCAGTCTGGTAGCCTGTCTAAGACAACTCTGTACTACAGTCCCTCAGGGCTCTACATCCAGTCTGGTAGCCTGTCTAAGACAACTCTGTACTACAGTCCCTCAGGGCTCTACATCCAGTCTGGTAGCCTGTCTAAGACAACTCTGTACTACAGTCCCTCAGGGCTCTACATCCAGTCTGGTAGCCTGTCTAAGACAACTCTGTACTACAGTCCCTCAGGGCTCTACATCCAGTCTGGTAGCCTGTCTAAGACAACTCTGTACTACAGTCCCTCAGGGCTCTACATCCAGTCTGGTAGCCTGTCTAAGGCAACTCTGTACTACAGTCCCCCAGGGCTCTACATCCAGTCTGGTAGCCTGTCTAAGGCAACTCTGTACTACAGTCCCCCAGGGCTCTACATCCAGTCTGGTAGCCTGTCTAAGACAACTCTGTACTACAGTCCCTCAGGGCTCTACATCCAGTCTGGTAGCCTGTCTAAGACAACTCTGTACTACAGTCCCTCAGGGCTCTACATCCAGTCTGGTAGCCTGTCTAAGGCAACTCTGTACTACAGTCCCTCAGGGCTCTACATCCAGTCTGGTAGCCTGTCTAAGGCAACTCTGTACTACAGTCCCTCAGGGCTCTACATCCAGTCTGGTAGCCTGTCTAAGGCAACTCTGTACTACAGTCCCTCAGGGCTCTACATCCAGTCTGGTAGCCTGTCTAAGACAACTCTGTACTACAGTCCCTCAGGGCTCTACATCCAGTCTGGTAGCCTGTCTAAGACAACTCTGTACTACAGTCCCTCAGGGCTCTACATCCAGTCTGGTAGCCTGTCTAAGGCAACTCTGTACTACAGTCCCCCAGGGCTCTACATCCAGTCTGGTAGCCTGTCTAAGGCAACTCTGTACTACAGTCCCCCAGGGCTCTACATCCAGTCTGGTAGCCTGTCTAAGACAACTCTGTACTACAGTCCCTCAGGGCTCTACATCCAGTCTGGTAGCCTGTCTAAGGCAACTCTGTACTACAGTCCCCCAGGGCTCTACATCCAGTCTGGTAGCCTGTCTAAGACAACTCTGTACTACAGTCCCTCAGGGCTCTACATCCAGTCTGGTAGCCTGTCTAAGACAACTCTGTACTACAGTCCCTCAGGGCTCTACATCCAGTCTGGTAGCCTGTCTAAGACAACTCTGTACTACAGTCCCTCAGGGCTCTACATCCAGTCTGGTAGCCTGTCTAAGGCAACTCTGTACTACAGTCCCCCAGGGCTCTACATCCAGTCTGGTAGCCTGTCTAAGACAACTCTGTACTACAGTCCCTCAGGGCTCTACATCCAGTCTGGTAGCCTGTCTAAGACAACTCTGTACTACAGTCCCTCAGGGCTCTACATCCAGTCTGGTAGCCTGTCTAAGACAACTCTGTACTACAGTCCCTCAGGGCTCTACATCCAGTCTGGTAGCCTGTCTAAGGCAACTCTGTACTACAGTCCCCCAGGGCTCTACATCCAGTCTGGTAGCCTGTCTAAGGCAACTCTGTACTACAGTCCCTCAGGGCTCTACATCCAGTCTGGTAGCCTGTCTAAGACAACTCTGTACTACAGTCCCTCAGGGCTCTACATCCAGTCTGGTAGCCTGTCTAAGGCAACTCTGTACTACAGTCCCTCAGGGCTCTACATCCAGTCTGGTAGCCTGTCTAAGGCAACTCTGTACTACAGTCCCCCAGGGCTCTACATCCAGTCTGGTAGCCTGTCTAAGGCAACTCTGTACTACAGTCCCTCAGGGCTCTACATCCAGTCTGGTAGCCTGTCTAAGACAACTCTGTACTACAGTCCCTCAGGGCTCTACATCCAGTCTGGTAGCCTGTCTAAGACAACTCTGTACTACAGTCCCTCAGGGCTCTACATCCAGTCTGGTAGCCTGTCTAAGACAACTCTGTACTACAGTCCCTCAGGGCTCTACATCCAGTCTGGTAGCCTGTCTAAGACAACTCTGTACTACAGTCCCCCAGGGCTCTACATCCAGTCTGGTAGCCTGTCTAAGACAACTCTGTACTACAGTCCCTCAGGGCTCTACATCCAGTCTGGTAGCCTGTCTAAGACAACTCTGTACTACAGTCCCTCAGGGCTCTACATCCAGTCTGGTAGCCTGTCTAAGACAACTCTGTACTACAGTCCCTCAGGGCTCTACATCCAGTCTGGTAGCCTGTCTAAGACAACTCTGTACTACAGTCCCTCAGGGCTCTACATCCAGTCTGGTAGCCTGTCTAAGGCAACTCTGTACTACAGTCCCTCAGGGCTCTACATCCAGTCTGGTAGCCTGTCTAAGACAACTCTGTACTACAGTCCCCCAGGGCTCTACATCCAGTCTGGTAGCCTGTCTAAGACAACTCTGTACTACAGTCCCTCAGGGCTCTACATCCAGTCTGGTAGCCTGTCTAAGGCAACTCTGTACTACAGTCCCCCAGGGCTCTACATCCAGTCTGGTAGCCTGTCTAAGGCAACTCTGTACTACAGTCCTCAGGGCTCTACATCCAGTCTGGTAGCCTGTCTAAGGCAACTCTGTACTACAGTCCCTCAGGGCTCTACATCCAGTCTGGTAGCCTGTCTAAGACAACTCTGTACTACAGTCCCCCAGGGCTCTACATCCAGTCTGGTAGCCTGTCTAAGACAACTCTGTACTACAGTCCCTCAGGGCTCTACATCCAGTCTGGTAGCCTGTCTAAGGCAACTCTGTACTACAGTCCCCAGGGCTCTACATCCAGTCTGGTAGCCTGTCTAAGGCAACTCTGTACTACAGTCCCTCAGGGCTCTACATCCAGTCTGGTAGCCTGTCTAAGGCAACTCTGTACTACAGTCCCTCAGGGCTCTACATCCAGTCTGGTAGCCTGTCCTAAGGCAACTCTGTACTACAGTCCCTCAGGGCTCTACATCCAGTCTGGTAGCCTGTCTAAGACAACTCTGTACTACAGTCCCTCAGGGCTCTACATCCAGTCTGGTAGCCTGTCTAAGACAACTCTGTACTACAGTCCCTCAGGGCTCTACATCCAGTCTGGTAGCCTGTCTAAGGCAACTCTGTACTACAGTCCCTCAGGGCTCTACATCCAGTCTGGTAGCCTGTCTAAGACAACTCTGTACTACAGTCCCTCAGGGCTCTACATCCAGTCTGGTAGCCTGTCTAAGACAACTCTGTACTACAGTCCCTCAGGGCTCTACATCCAGTCTGGTAGCCTGTCTAAGACAACTCTGTACTACAGTCCCCCAGGGCTCTACATCCAGTCTGGTAGCCTGTCTAAGACAACTCTGTACTACAGTCCCCCAGGGCTCTACATCCAGTCTGGTAGCCTGTCTAAGACAACTCTGTACTACAGTCCCTCAGGGCTCTACATCCAGTCTGGTAGCCTGTCTAAGACAACTCTGTACTACAGTCCCCCAGGGCTCTACATCCAGTCTGGTAGCCTGTCTAAGGCAACTCTGTACTACAGTCCCCCAGGGCTCTACATCCAGTCTGGTAGCCTGTCTAAGGCAACTCTGTACTACAGTCCCCCAGGGCTCTACATCCAGTCTGGTAGCCTGTCTAAGACAACTCTGTACTACAGTCCCCCAGGGCTCTACATCCAGTCTGGTAGCCTGTCTAAGGCAACTCTGTACTACAGTCCCCCAGGGCTCTACATCCAGTCTGGTAGCCTGTCTAAGGCAACTCTGTACTACAGTCCCCAGGGCTCTACATCCAGTCTGGTAGCCTGTCTAAGACAACTCTGTACTACAGTCCCCCAGGGCTCTACATCCAGTCTGGTAGCCTGTCTAAGACAACTCTGTACTACAGTCCCTCAGGGCTCTACATCCAGTCTGGTAGCCTGTCTAAGGCAACTCTGTACTACAGTCCCCCAGGGCTCTACATCCAGTCTGGTAGCCTGTCTAAGGCAACTCTGTACTACAGTCCCTCAGGGCTCTACATCCAGTCTGGTAGCCTGTCTAAGGCAACTCTGTACTACAGTCCCTCAGGGCTCTACATCCAGTCTGGTAGCCTGTCTAAGACAACTCTGTACTACAGTCCCTCAGGGCTCTACATCCAGTCTGGTAGCCTGTCTAAGACAACTCTGTACTACAGTCCCTCAGGGCTCTACATCCAGTCTGGTAGCCTGTCTAAGACAACTCTGTACTACAGTCCCTCAGGGCTCTACATCCAGTCTGGTAGCCTGTCTAAGACAACTCTGTACTACAGTCCCTCAGGGCTCTACATCCAGTCTGGTAGCCTGTCTAAGACAACTCTGTACTACAGTCCCTCAGGGCTCTACATCCAGTCTGGTAGCCTGTCTAAGGCAACTCTGTACTACAGTCCCTCAGGGCTCTACATCCAGTCTGGTAGCCTGTCTAAGGCAACTCTGTACTACAGTCCCTCAGGGCTCTACATCCAGTCTGGTAGCCTGTCTAAGACAACTCTGTACTACAGTCCCTCAGGGCTCTACATCCAGTCTGGTAGCCTGTCTAAGGCAACTCTGTACTACAGTCCCTCAGGGCTCTACATCCAGTCTGGTAGCCTGTCTAAGACAACTCTGTACTACAGTCCCTCAGGGCTCTACATCCAGTCTGGTAGCCTGTCTAAGTACTACAGTCCCTCAGGGCTCTACATCCAGTCTGGTAGCCTGTCTAAGACAACTCTGTACTACAGTCTGGTAGCCTGTCTAAGACAGTCTGTACTCAGGGCTCTACATCCAGTCTGGTAGCCTGTCTAAGACAACTCTGTACTACAGTCCCTCAGGGCTCTACATCCAGTCTGGTAGCCTGTCTAAGACAACTCTGTACTACAGTCCCTCAGGGCTCTACATCCAGTCTGGTAGCCTGTCTAAGACAACTCTGTACTACAGTCCCTCAGGGCTCTACATCCAGTCTGGTAGCCTGTCTAAGACAACTCTGTACTACAGTCCCTCAGGGCTCTATCCAGTCTGGTAGCCTGTCTAAGACAACTCTGTACTACAGTCCCTCAGGGCTCTACATCCAGTCTGGTAGCCTGTCTAAGGCAACTCTGTACTACAGTCCCCAGGGCTCTACATCCAGTCTGGTAGCCTGTCTAAGGCAACTCTGTACTACAGTCCCTCAGGGCTCTACATCCAGTCTGGTAGCCTGTCTAAGGCAACTCTGTACTACAGTCCCTCAGGGCTCTACATCCAGTCTGGTAGCCTGTCTAAGACAACTCTGTACTACAGTCCCCCAGGGCTCTACATCCAGTCTGGTAGCCTGTCTAAGGCAACTCTGTACTACAGTCCCTCAGGGCTCTACATCCAGTCTGGTAGCCTGTCTAAGACAACTCTGTACTACAGTCCCTCAGGGCTCTACATCCAGTCTGGTAGCCTGTCTAAGACAACTCTGTACTACAGTCCCCAGGGCTCTATCATCCAGTCTGGTCTGTAGCCTGTCTCTGGTAGCCTGTCTAAGGCAACTCTGTACTACAGTCCCTCAGGGCTCTACATCCAGTCTGGTAGCCTGTCTAAGACAACTCTGTACTACAGTCCCTCAGGGCTCTACATCCAGTCTGGTAGCCTGTCTAAGACAACTCTGTACTACAGTCCCTCAGGGCTCTACATCCAGTCTGGTAGCCTGTCTAAGGCAACTCTGTACTACAGTCCCCCAGGGCTCTACATCCAGTCTGGTAGCCTGTCTAAGGCAACTCTGTACTACAGTCCTCAGGGCTCTACATCCAGTCTGGTAGCCTGTCTAAGACAACTCTGTACTACAGTCCCCCAGGGCTCTACATCCAGTCTGGTAGCCTGTCTAAGACAACTCTGTACTACAGTCCCTCAGGGCTCTACATCCAGTCTGGTAGCCTGTCTAAGACAACTCTGTACTACAGTCCCTCAGGGCTCTACATCCAGTCTGGTAGCCTGTCTAAGACAACTCTGTACTACAGTCCCCCAGGGCTCTACATCCAGTCTGGTAGCCTGTCTAAGACAACTCTGTACTACAGTCCCTCAGGGCTCTACATCCAGTCTGGTAGCCTGTCTAAGACAACTCTGTACTACAGTCCCTCAGGGCTCTACATCCAGTCTGGTAGCCTGTCTAAGACAACTCTGTACTACAGTCCCTCAGGGCTCTCTACATCCAGTCTGGTAGCCTGTCTAAGACAACTCTGTACTACAGTCCCTCAGGGCTCTACATCCAGTCTGGTAGCCTGTCTAAGACAACTCTGTACTACAGTCCCCCAGGGCTCTACATCCAGTCTGGTAGCCTGTCTAAGACAACTCTGTACTACAGTCCCTCAGGGCTCTACATCCAGTCTGGTAGCCTGTCTAAGGCAACTCTGTACTACAGTCCCCAGGGCTCTACATCCAGTCTGGTAGCCTGTCTAAGGCAACTCTGTACTACAGTCCCTCAGGGCTCTACATCCAGTCTGGTAGCCTGTCTAAGGCAACTCTGTACTACAGTCCCTCAGGGCTCTACATCCAGTCTGGTAGCCTGTCTAAGACAACTCTGTACTACAGTCCCCCAGGGCTCTACATCCAGTCTGGTAGCCTGTCTAAGACAACTCTGTACTACAGTCCCTCAGGGCTCTACATCCAGTCTGGTAGCCTGTCTAAGGCAACTCTGTACTACAGTCCCCAGGGCTCTACATCCAGTCTGGTAGCCTGTCTAAGGCAACTCTGTACTACAGTCCCCCAGGGCTCTACATCCAGTCTGGTAGCCTGTCTAAGGCAACTCTGTACTACAGTCCCTCAGGGCTCTACATCCAGTCTGGTAGCCTGTCTAAGGCAACTCTGTACTACAGTCCCTCAGGGCTCTACATCCAGTCTGGTAGCCTGTCTAAGACAACTCTGTACTACAGTCCCTCAGGGCTCTACATCCAGTCTGGTAGCCTGTCTAAGACAACTCTGTACTACAGTCCCTCAGGGCTCTACATCCAGTCTGGTAGCCTGTCTAAGGCAACTCTGTACTACAGTCCCTCAGGGCTCTACATCCAGTCTGGTAGCCTGTCTAAGACAACTCTGTACTACAGTCCCTCAGGGCTCTACATCCAGTCTGGTAGCCTGTCTAAGACAACTCTGTACTACAGTCCCTCAGGGCTCTACATCCCAGTCTGGTAGCCTGTCTAAGACAACTCTGTACTACAGTCCCCAGGGCTCTACATCCAGTCTGGTAGCCTGTCTAAGACAACTCTGTACTACAGTCCCCCAGGGCTCTACATCCAGTCTGGTAGCCTGTCTAAGACAACTCTGTACTACAGTCCCTCAGGGCTCTACATCCAGTCTGGTAGCCTGTCTAAGACAACTCTGTACTACAGTCCCCCAGGGCTCTACATCCAGTCTGGTAGCCTGTCTAAGACAACTCTGTACTACAGTCCCCAGGGCTCTACATCCAGTCTGGTAGCCTGTCTAAGACATCCTCTACATCAGTCTGGTAGCCTGTCTAAGACAACTCTGTACTACAGTCCCCAGGGCTCTACATCCAGTCTGGTAGCCTGTCTAAGGCAACTCTGTACTACAGTCCCCCAGGGCTCTACATCCAGTCTGGTAGCCTGTCTAAGGCAACTCTGTACTACAGTCCCCAGGGCTCTACATCCAGTCTGGTAGCCTGTCTAAGGCAACTCTGTACTACAGTCCCCAGTCTGGTAGCCTGTCCTAAGACAACTCTGTACTACAGTCCAGGGCTCTGGTCTGGTAGCCTGTCTAAGGCAACTCTGTACTACAGTCCCCCAGGGCTCTACATCCAGTCTGGTAGCCTGTCTAAGGCAACTCTGTACTACAGTCCCCCAGGGCTCTACATCCAGTCTGGTAGCCTGTCTAAGGCAACTCTGTACTACAGTCCCTCAGGGCTCTACATCCAGTCTGGTAGCCTGTCTAAGACAACTCTGTACTACAGTCCCCCAGGGCTCTACATCCAGTCTGGTAGCCTGTCTAAGACAACTCTGTACTACAGTCCCTCAGGGCTCTACATCCAGTCTGGTAGCCTGTCTAAGACAACTCTGTACTACAGTCCCTCAGGGCTCTACATCCAGTCTGGTAGCCTGTCTAAGACAACTCTGTACTACAGTCCCTCAGGGCTCTACATCCAGTCTGGTAGCCTGTCTAAGACAACTCTGTCCCTCACTACAGTCCCTCAGGGCTCTACATCCAGTCTGGTAGCCTGTCTAAGACAACTCTGTACTACAGTCCCTCAGGGCTCTACATCCAGTCTGGTAGCCTGTCTAAGACAACTCTGTACTACAGTCCCTCAGGGCTCTACATCCAGTCTGGTAGCCTGTCTAAGGCAACTCTGTACTACAGTCCCTCAGGGCTCTACATCCAGTCTGGTAGCCTGTCTAAGACAACTCTGTACTACAGTCCCCCAGGGCTCTACATCCAGTCTGGTAGCCTGTCTAAGACAACTCTGTACTACAGTCCCCCAGGGCTCTACATCCAGTCTGGTAGCCTGTCTAAGGCAACTCTGTACTACAGTCCCCCAGGGCTCTACATCCAGTCTGGTAGCCTGTCTAAGGCAACTCTGTACTACAGTCCCTCAGGGCTCTACATCCAGTCTGGTAGCCTGTCTAAGGCAACTCTGTACTACAGTCCCTCAGGGCTCTACATCCAGTCTGGTAGCCTGTCTAAGACAACTCTGTACTACAGTCCCCCAGGGCTCTACATCCAGTCTGGTAGCCTGTCTAAGACAACTCTGTACTACAGTCCCTCAGGGCTCTACATCCAGTCTGGTAGCCTGTCTAAGGCAACTCTGTACTACAGTCCCCCAGGGCTCTACATCCAGTCTGGTAGCCTGTCTAAGGCAACTCTGTACTACAGTCCCTCAGGGCTCTCATCCAGTCTGGTAGCCTGTCTAAGGCAACTCTGTACTACAGTCCCTCAGGGCTCTACATCCAGTCTGGTAGCCTGCCTCTGTCTAAGTCCCTCAGCAATCCAGTCTGGTAGCCTGTCTAAGACAACTCTGTACTACAGTCCCTCAGGGCTCTACATCCAGTCTGGTAGCCTGTCTAAGACAACTCTGTACTACAGTCCCTCAGGGCTCTACATCCAGTCTGGTAGCCTGTCTAAGGCAACTCTGTACTACAGTCCCTCAGGGCTCTACATCCAGTCTGGTAGCCTGTCTAAGACAACTCTGTACTACAGTCCCTCAGGGCTCTACATCCAGTCTGGTAGCCTGTCTAAGACAACTCTGTACTACAGTCCCTCAGGGCTCTACATCCAGTCTGGTAGCCTGTCTAAGACAACTCTGTACTACAGTCCCCAGGGCTCTACATCCAGTCTGGTAGCCTGTCTAAGACAACTCTGTACTACAGTCCCCCAGGGCTCTACATCCAGTCTGGTAGCCTGTCTAAGACAACTCTGTACTACAGTCCCTCAGGGCTCTACATCCAGTCTGGTAGCCTGTCTAAGACAACTCTGTACTACAGTCCCTCAGGGCTCTACATCCAGTCTGGTAGCCTGTCTAAGACAACTCTGTACTACAGTCCCTCAGGGCTCTACATCCAGTCTGGTAGCCTGTCTAAGGCAACTCTGTACTACAGTCCCTCAGGGCTCTACATCCAGTCTGGTAGCCTGTCTAAGACAACTCTGTACTACAGTCCCCCAGGGCTCTACATCCAGTCTGGTAGCCTGTCTAAGTCCCTCAGGGCTCTACATCCAGTCTGGTAGCCTGTCTAAGGCAACTCTGTACTACAGTCCCCCAGGGCTCTACATCCAGTCTGGTAGCCTGTCTAAGGCAACTCTGTACTACAGTCCCTCAGGGCTCTACATCCAGTCTGGTAGCCTGTCTAAGGCAACTCTGTACTACAGTCCCTCAGGGCTCTACATCCAGTCTGGTAGCCTGTCTAAGACAACTCTGTACTACAGTCCCCCAGGGCTCTACATCCAGTCTGGTAGCCTGTCTAAGACAACTCTGTACTACAGTCCCTCAGGGCTCTACATCCAGTCTGGTAGCCTGTCTAAGGCAACTCTGTACTACAGTCCCCCAGGGCTCTACATCCAGTCTGGTAGCCTGTCTAAGGCAACTCTGTACTACAGTCCCTCAGGGCTCTACATCCAGTCTGGTAGCCTGTCTAAGGCAACTCTGTACTACAGTCCCTCAGGGCTCTACATCCAGTCTGGTAGCCTGTCTAAGGCAACTCTGTACTACAGTCCCTCAGGGCTCTACATCCAGTCTGGTAGCCTGTCTAAGACAACTCTGTACTACAGTCCCTCAGGGCTCTACATCCAGTCTGGTAGCCTGTCTAAGACAACTCTGTACTACAGTCCCTCAGGGCTCTACATCCAGTCTGGTAGCCTGTCTAAGGCAACTCTGTACTACAGTCCCTCAGGGCTCTACATCCAGTCTGGTAGCCTGTCTAAGACAACTCTGTACTACAGTCCCTCAGGGCTCTACATCCAGTCTGGTAGCCTGTCTAAGACAACTCTGTACTACAGTCCCTCAGGGCTCTACATCCAGTCTGGTAGCCTGTCTAAGACAACTCTGTACTACAGTCCCCAGGGCTCTACATCCAGTCTGGTAGCCTGTCTAAGACAACTCTGTACTACAGTCCCCCAGGGCTCTACATCCAGTCTGGTAGCCTGTCTGGGCTCTACATCCAGTCTGGTAGCCTGTCTAAGACAACTCTGTACTACAGTCCCCCAGGGCTCTACATCCAGTCTGGTAGCCTGTCTAAGACAACTCTGTACTACAGTCCCCCAGGGCTCTACATCCAGTCTGGTAGCCTGTCTAAGGCAACTCTGTACTACAGTCCCCCAGGGCTCTACATCCAGTCTGGTAGCCTGTCTAAGACAACTCTGTACTACAGTCCCCCAGGGCTCTACATCCAGTCTGGTAGCCTGTCTAAGGCAACTCTGTACTACAGTCCCCCAGGGCTCTACATCCAGTCTGGTAGCCTGTCTAAGGCAACTCTGTACTACAGTCCCTCAGGGCTCTACATCCAGTCTGGTAGCCTGTCTAAGACAACTCTGTACTACAGTCCCTCAGGGCTCTACATCCAGTCTGGTAGCCTGTCTAAGGCAACTCTGTACTACAGTCCCCCAGGGCTCTACATCCAGTCTGGTAGCCTGTCTAAGGCAACTCTGTACTACAGTCCCCCAGGGCTCTACATCCAGTCTGGTAGCCTGTCTAAGGCAACTCTGTACTACAGTCCCTCAGGGCTCTACATCCAGTCTGGTAGCCTGTCTAAGACAACTCTGTACTACAGTCCCTCAGGGCTCTACATCCAGTCTGGTAGCCTGTCTAAGACAACTCTGTACTACAGTCCCTCAGGGCTCTACATCCAGTCTGGTAGCCTGTCTAAGACAACTCTGTACTACAGTCCCTCAGGGCTCTACATCCAGTCTGGTAGCCTGTCTAAGACAACTCTGTACTACAGTCCCCAGGGCTCTACATCCAGTCTGGTAGCCTGTCTAAGACAACTCTGTACTACAGTCCCTCAGGGCTCTACATCCAGTCTGGTAGCCTGTCTAAGACAACTCTGTACTACAGTCCCTCAGGGCTCTACATCCAGTCTGGTAGCCTGTCTAAGACAACTCTGTACTACAGTCCCTCAGGGCTCTACATCCAGTCTGGTAGCCTGTCTAAGACAACTCTGTACTACAGTCCCTCAGGGCTCTACATCCAGTCTGGTAGCCTGTCTAAGACAACTCTGTACTACAGTCCCTCAGGGCTCTACATCCAGTCTGGTAGCCTGTCTAAGACAACTCTGTACTACAGTCCCTCAGGGCTCTACATCCAGTCTGGTAGCCTGTCTAAGACAACTCTGTACTACAGTCCCCAGGGCTCTACATCCAGTCTGGTAGCCTGTCTAAGGCAACTCTGTACTACAGTCCCTCAGGGCTCTACATCCAGTCTGGTAGCCTGTCTAAGGCAACTCTGTACTACAGTCCCTCAGGGCTCTACATCCAGTCTGGTAGCCTGTCTAAGACAACTCTGTACTACAGTCCCCCAGGGCTCTACATCCAGTCTGGTAGCCTGTCTAAGACAACTCTGTACTACAGTCCCTCAGGGCTCTACATCCAGTCTGGTAGCCTGTCTAAGGCAACTCTGTACTACAGTCCCCCAGGGCTCTACATCCAGTCTGGTAGCCTGTCTAAGGCAACTCTGTACTACAGTCCCTCAGGGCTCTACATCCAGTCTGGTAGCCTGTCTAAGGCAACTCTGTACTACAGTCCCTCAGGGCTCTACATCCAGTCTGGTAGCCTGTCTAAGGCAACTCTGTACTACAGTCCCTCAGGGCTCTACATCCAGTCTGGTAGCCTGTCTAAGACAACTCTGTACTACAGTCCCTCAGGGCTCTACATCCAGTCTGGTAGCCTGTCTAAGACAACTCTGTACTACAGTCCCTCAGGGCTCTACATCCAGTCTGGTAGCCTGTCTAAGGCAACTCTGTACTACAGTCCCTCAGGGCTCTACATCCAGTCTGGTAGCCTGTCTAAGACAACTCTGTACTACAGTCCCTCAGGGCTCTACATCCAGTCTGGTAGCCTGTCTAAGACAACTCTGTACTACAGTCCCTCAGGGCTCTACATCCAGTCTGGTAGCCTGTCTAAGACAACTCTGTACTACAGTCCCCCAGGGCTGGTCTGGTAGCCTGTCTAAGACAACTCTGTACTACAGTCCCCCAGGGCTCTACATCCAGTCTGGTAGCCTGTCTAAGACAACTCTGTACTACAGTCCCTCAGGGCTCTACATCCAGTCTGGTAGCCTGTCTAAGACAACTCTGTACTACAGTCCCCAGGGCTCTACATCCAGTCTGGTAGCCTGTCTAAGGCAACTCTGTACTACAGTCCCCCAGGGCTCTACATCCAGTCTGGTAGCCTGTCTAAGGCAACTCTGTACTACAGTCCCCCAGGGCTCTACATCCAGTCTGGTAGCCTGTCTAAGACAACTCTGTACTACAGTCCCCCA
>NC_088238.1:13076116-13091116 GCF_036934945.1 Oncorhynchus masou masou | reverse complement strand
GGGGCTTCACCATGTTTCATTGAAATGTACAGCTGTGTGTCATCCGCATAGCAGTGAAAGTTAACATTATGCAAGGCTATGCTCAATAGCAAGGCTATGCTCATTGAGTCTGTACATAGTCAAAGCTTTCCTTAAGTTTGGGTCAGTCACAGTGGTCAGATATTCTGCCTGTGTGTCAAGTAATTATCTTCTTGTTTTCTCATGATTTGGTTGGGTCTAATTGTGTTGCTGTCCTGGGGGCTCTGTGGGTTCTGTTTGTGCTCTCTCTCTGTCTCTGTCTTTCTCTCTTCATACATCTCTTCTCACCTCCCTCTCCTCCCTCACTTGTGTAGTGACAGGTTGTGTATATATTGTGATGTCTAGTAGTTCAGAGGGTTGGTTACCATGGTTAGGTACATGTAGTTCAGAGGGTTGGTTACCATGGTTAGGTACATGTAGTTCAGAGGGTTGGTTACCATGGTTAGGTACATGTAGTTCAGAGGGTTGGTTACCATGGTTAGGTACATGTAGTTCAGAGGGTTGGTTATCATGGTTAGGTACATATAATTCAGAGGGTTGGTTACCATGGTTAGGTACATGTAGTTCAGAGGGTTGGTTACCATGGTTAGGTACATGTAGTTCAGTTCAGAGGGTTGGTTACCATGGTTAGGTACATGTAGTTCAGAGGGTTGGTTACCATGGTTAGGTACATGTAGTTCAGATTGTTGGGATAAGAAAGTAGAGTCACTGGACTTTAATATCATCGTTACAGTAACTCACATTCACCCATCTGATTGATTCTGAACTACATGGTGTGTGGGGAAATGGCTCTGTGTCACGGTGTCTGCCCACTGGAAGGGCTTGAGTTATATCAGTGATTGTCATAAACAGAGTATACTATAGCAGAACAATTGGTGTGGCCACTCTGGGCTATTGGTTATGAGAGTGTGGACCCTGTTAGTTTGGGTGAATACACCTCAGAGTTAGGAGTCAGGGTCAAAGGGGTTGAGTGGTAATAGGCTGTATTGACTGCAGAGCTGCATGTAGAGCAATACAATACAGCTCCATTGGTTGGTTATTTAGGAATAACACACACACACACACACACACACCCATCATCTCCCCACCCCCTGTGGGGTACTGCAAGGGAAAAACAGACTGCGTGGATCAATAGCCGAGGCTATCCTGCTGTTCCCAGGACCTGGGACCGAGACAGAGACGGAGAGAAAGAGACAGAGCGAGGGGAAACAGAGAGAAAGAAGCCTGAGAGAGAGAGGGAGCCCCACAGTAGGTCGATACAGCTCCGATACGGCTCCGGTAGAGCTCTGGGACCCTGCTGGTACAGTTCATCTCAGGTCCCTAGCCATCGTGGAGGGCCCCACTCTCCATCTTATTAGGACAGATTGGTGCTGCCGGGCCCGGGGTCCGGAGCTGGGGTGGCCCCCTGTATGGATCAGCACAGCTGGGGGTCCAAACCCTCTGGCTCTAGGTCAGGGGTCAGCAGGGGTTGACAGGGGCCTGTAGGGGCCGGTCACTGAGCCACTCAGCAGAGAGAGAAAGCTTCCCACTGGTGTATTGTGAAAGGGAAGCATGCCGAGAGCCAGGGCAGGACACCGCTGAGAATGGGCTCACAGCCTGGTAATGTTTCTGTCACATTACCACTGATGGGAGAGAGGAGATGGGCCAAACACACACACAAACACTATGTATAGTTAAATGTGAGGATGAACATGATCTGGTACATTCACATTTAGTATACACATAGACAGCTGTTTTCTACCCCATGCTGCAAATGATTTCTCTCCCCCACCCTCCTCCACAATGGGGGTGAGATGGGGAGAGAGAGAGAGAGAGAGAAAGAGAGACCGAGACAAAGAGAGAAAGAGAGAGCGAGAGAGACAGAGAAAGAGAGACAGAGAAAGAGAGACAGAGAAAGAGAGACAGAGAGAAAGAAACAGAGACAGAGAAAGACAGAGAGACAGAGAGAGAGACAGAGAGAGACAGAGAAAGAGAGACAGAGTGAGACAGAGAAAGACAGAGAGACAGAAAGAGACAGAGAAAGAGAGAGAGAAAGAGAGAAAGAAACAGAGAGACAGAGACAGAGAGAGACAGAGAGAGACAGAGAAAGAGAGACAGAGAAAGAGAGACAGAGAAAGAGAGATAAAGAAACAGAGAGACAGAGACAGAGACAGAGTGAGAGACAAGCCTCTGCTTCTGACAAAGAACATTTTTAAGAGAGCAAGAAATATAACACACAGAGACAGAGAGAGAGCAGGTGGAATTTGGAGACAGTGGGAAAAGAATGAGTGAGGGAGAGAAAGAAAGAAAGGAGCCAGAAAGAGTTGGAGAGGAAGGAAGGAGAGGGTTGAGCCAGATATAATCAAGGCCAGAGAGACACCCAGCAGGGAGCTAGTCCGCTCCATTCTCCCGCCCCCCCGGGGGTCTATGAGAGGCATGGGTAATGAGTGATCTGTCATCCCTGCCCCTCATTAATCCGCTGATTAGCCCAACCTAATTGAATCTGGTGACTTTCCTATATCATGTACGCGGTCAGATAAATACACATGTGCAAGATAAGAGGCCAATCTGTCAGTAGAGGCCTGATATTATGGATGTCAGAGGCCTGGGTATGAGTGATGGAAGTGGGATGGAGCTCTTTGTGCCGGGCTGGTCTGTCTCATTGTTCAACTAGTAAAGTGTCATGCGGCCTGAAAGAGGCTGAAAGACACAAGGCCAGCTGGGGAGGTGTGGTAAATGAAAGTGTGGCCCTGTGATTGGTTGTTCCTCCAGGAAGCAGAATAGGCTGGTGATTAATGTACAGTAATGGTTTGGGAGGTTGTTTGGGAGATAATTGGCGTTAGTCAGGAATTGTTCCTTTGTTCTTGTAATAAGCACTCTAAGTAAGTCAGCTTTCACTGGTCTTCGCTGATTGTGACGTTGTAAAAATTGACTTTCTGTGGAAATGAGGGCTTTAAAGTTGTAAAAGTACAGAATAAAGCAGAAGACAGCCTAGGAACAGTGGGTCAACTGCCTGTTCAGGGGCAGAATGACAGATTTGTACCTTGTCAGCTCGGGGGTTTGAACTTGCAACCTTCCGGTTACTAGTCCAACGCTCTAACCACTAGGCTCCCCTGCTGCCCACATGTTGCCTAGACTCCTATAGATGGAGCTAGGATCCAGTCACCTTTTAAAGCAATCCAAAAACGTGCTTCTGCTCAGTCAGCACTCAGTTTGTCAGCTTCCCTGGATTTTGATTGATGTGTTATTATTATAATTGCCGTAAGGTGTTTGTGCTCATGAGTTTGTTTCCTCAGTGCTAGCAGAAGTATGTTACATGAATCATATAAAGCATTGCTGGAAAGTGCAGCTTCTCCATAGAGCACTAGCTCCATTATTAATGGACGGTGTGTAAACGGCAGCTTCTGTTTGTGTGAATTATTCACAGTGTGTACTGTGTACTATAACAGCAAGATCGTCAAAGTCAATCGCTTTCATTTCTGTTGAGCCCCGGGGAAATTGAGACCCCGCCGATTCACGGGGGGGTCACATCTGCCGTCTCATCAAAAATGTTTAATGAAGACAACCTTTCATTTCAATTATAGCCGTGCATTTAATGACAATCGTTTGGACCATAAGTCTCTCGTGGCGATTGCAATCCCCCCGTGCTGGGAGGGTCGGTTTATGGAGCAGTTTTATCAGGTTATTGTAATGGCCTACTTTTAGCTGGAGGGTATTTCCTTCATGAGGAGAGAGAGAGGGGAACAGCACAGATACACTGCAGATAGAGACGGCCTGGAACACTACTGAGACATGTCAACAAAGTGGAGCAAAAAACATTGACATGAACATTTTTCCTCTCTTTATAGGAGTCTCTCCCTCTCTGTCTCTCTCTCTGTCTGTCTCTCTCACACACACTCTCTCCCTCTCTGTCTCTCTCTCTGTCTGTCTCTCTCACACACACTCTCTCCCTCTCTGTCTCTCTCTCTGTCTGTCTCTCTCACACACACTCTCTCCCTCTCTGTCTCTCTCTCTGTCTGTCTCTCTCACACACACTCTCTCCCTCTCTGTCTCTCTCTCTGTCTGTCTCTCTCACACACACTCTCTCCCTCTCTGTCTCTCTGTCTCTGGCTGTCTCTCTCACACACACTCTCTCCCTCTCTGTCTCTCTCTCTGTCTGTCTCTCTCACACACACTCTCTCCCTCTCTGTCTCTCTCTCTGTCTCTGGCTGTCTCTCTCACACACACTCTCTCCCTCTCTGTCTCTCTCTCTGTCTCTGGCTGTCTCTCTCACACACTCTCTCCCTCTCTGTCTCTCTCTCTGTCTCTGTCTGTCTCTCTCACACACACTCTCCCTCTCTGTCTCTCTCTCTGTCTGTCTCTCTCACACACACTCTCCCTCTCTGTCTCTCTCTCTGTCTCTGTCTGTCTCTCTCACACACACTCTCTCCCTCTCTGTCTCTCTCTCTGTCTCTGTCTGTCTCTCTCACACACACTCTCTCCCTCTCTGTCTCTCTCTCTGTCTCTGGCTGTCTCTCTCACACACACTCTCTCCCTCTCTGTCTCTCTCTCTGTCTCTGTCTGTCTCTCTCACACACACTCTCCCTCTCTGTCTCTCTCCCTGTCTCTGTCTGTCTCTCTCACACACACTCTCTCCCTTTCTGTCTCTCTCTCTAAGAATTGCATCATTTTGTGGGCTGTGTGCACATAGCCTGTCTTCTTGAGAGCCAGGTTTGCCTTTGGCACATAGTGTTAGGTTCTAAATATCAGAGTAAGAACGTGATGGACACTACGAAAGTTTAAACCAAGTTTATTCATCCCAAAGGATGCTAAACATTGCATCTTTAGGCAGGAAATTAAGTGATATGGGCAATAAACTGTTCCTTCTCCTTTAATGTGACCTGACCTTGACCCGCTTCATCATTAATCCACGGCTCTCTCCCCTTATCAATGCTGCCACATGTGATCGTTTTCCCTACACTCAGTACATTCCAAGCTTAATTGCACTGATCATATACATTCCTCCTACAGATACCTATTAACTTCTGGTGTCAACCCTATGGTACCCCTCATGTCTCATAACTAATGATTCATAATATTCAAAGTTCACGCTTGGTAGAAGGGATCGGGAGACAGGCGCAGGAATGCGTAATAGTTTTTTAAAATTTTCCCACATTACAGCGTGCCATGTAAAGGCACGGGGACGAAGACCAAACAAACACGTATACAAAACACAGGGTTGAAACCCAAACAGAAGAGTGAGGAGTAAATAAATACACAAGCGCACTATGATACCAGCACAGCACAGCACAGCACAGCACAGCACAGCACAGCACAGGTACTCACACGACCATTCACACGACCAACGGACAATGGAGAACAAAGGGCACACATATACAATTACTAATCAATGGGAATAGGGGCCAGGTGTGCGTAATGAAAGGGATCCATGACAGGTCAGTCACAGTGGTCAGGGATTCTGTCACTGTGTAGTCTCTGTTTAGGGCCGAATAGCATTCTAGTTTGCTCATTTAAAAAAAAAAATCTTTCCAATGTGTCAAGTATTTTATCTTTTTGTTTTCTCATGATTTGGTTGGGTCTAATTGTGTTGCTGTCCTGGGGCTCTGTGGGGTCTGTTTGTGAACAGAGCCCCAGGACCAGCTTGCTTAGGGGGCTCTTCTCCAGGTTAATTTCTCAGTAGGTGATGGCTTTGTTATGGAAGGTTTGGGAATCGCTTCCTTTTAGGAGGTTGTAGAATTTAACGGCTCTTATCTGGATGTTGATAATTACTGGGTATCGGCCTAATTCTGCTCTGTATGCTTTATTTGTTGTTTTATGTTGTACACTGAGGATATTTTTGCAGAATTCTGAATGCAGAGTCTTAATTTGGTGTTTGTCCCATTTTGTGAATTCTTGGTTGGGGAGCGGAACCCAGACCTCACAACCATAAAGGGCAATGGGTTCTATAACTGATTCAAATACTTTTAGCCAGATCCTCCTAATTGGTATGTCGAATGTGATGTTCCTTTTGATGGCATAGAAGGCCCTTCTCTCTCTCTCTCTCTCTCTCTCTCTCTCTCTCTCTCTGTACAATCACATCTCCCAGACACAAAGCATGATTCACAACATAAAGTCGAGCGTAAACTTGACGACTTGTTCTGCCTGCCAGGAGGAAGCAGGCCAAAGTGTACTAACCATGTTTGCAGTCGTGTATGTTACACAGTGCTGCCTATGCTGTTGCTTATTTACCATGGTCGTGGGCCCGAGGCGGGATAACGCAGCTTGGACAGAATTAGTTCCGATATGTTTGTGTGCTTCTGGGAGCCGGCATCAGAAACAGGATGCAAATCCAGTTAGCACAGTTAGCACAGAGAGTGGCCGGGTTCACGGGAGACATAATTGCATTTTCCATCTGTGTCCCCCCAGGGCTTGGCTTGGGCCCTAGCAGGGCCCTGGCATATCCTAGCCAAGGCTGGCAAAGGTTAGTGTAGCCTAGCAGAGGTTGGCTAAGGATAGCATGTCCTAGCAGAGGTTGGCTAAGGGTAGCATGTCCTAGGAGAGGCTGGCTAAGGATAGCATGTCCTAGCAGAGGCAGGCTAAAGATAGTATGTCCTCGCAGAGGCTAGCTAAGAATAGCATATCCTAGCAGAGGCTGGTTAAGGATAGCATGTCCTAGCAGAGGTTGGCTAAGGATAGCATGTCCTAGCAGAGGTTGGCTAAGAATAGCATGTCCTAGCAGAGGTTGGTTAAGGATAGCATGTCCTAGCAGAGGCTGGCTAAGCATAGCATGTCCTAGCAGAGGCTGGTTAAGGATAGCATGTCCTAGCAGAGGTTGGCTAAGGATAGCATGTCCTAGCAGAGGCTGGTTAATGGTAGCGTGTCCTAGCAGAGGCTGGCTAAGGAAAACATGTCGTAACAGAGGCTGGTTAAGGATAGCATGTCCTAGCAGAGGCTGGTTAAGAATAGCATGTCCTAGCAGAGGCTGGCTAAGGATAGCATGTCCTAGCAGAGGCTGGCTAAGGATAGTATGTCCTAACAGAGGTTGGTTAAGGATAGCATGTCCTAGCAGAGGCTGGTTAGGGATAGCATGTCCTAGCAGAAGCTGGCTAAGGATAGCATGTCCTAGCAGAGGCGGGTTAAGGATAGCATGTCCTAGCAGAGGTTGGCTAAGGATAGCATGTCCTAGCAGAGGCTGGCTAAGCATAGCATGTCCTAGCAGAGGCTGGTTAAGGAGAGCATATCCTAGTAGAGGCTGGTTAAGGATAGCATATCCTAGTAGAGGCTGGTTAAGGAGAGCATGTCCTAGCAGAGGCTGGTTAAGGGGAGCATGTATCACATGTGCCAAATACAACTGGAGTAGACTTTACAGTGAACTGCTTTCCCAATGATGCAGAAAAACCCCCATTTAAAAGTAACTAACACGAGGAATAAAATAAGAAAACACACGAATGGAGCAACAGTATATACAGGGAGTACCAGTACCAGATCAATGTGGAGCTATATACAGGAAGTACCAGCACCAGATCAATGTGGAGCTCTATACAGGGAGTACCAGTACCAGATCAATGTGGAGCTATATACAGGGAGTACCAGTACCAGATCAATGTGGAGCTATATACAGGAAGTACCAGCACCAGATCAATGTGGAGCTATATACAGGGAGTACCAGTACCAGATCAATGTGGAGCTCTATACAGGGAGTACCAGTACCAGATCAATGTGGAGCTCTATACAGGGAGTACCAGTACCAGTACCAGATCAATGTGGAGCTATATACAGGAAGTACCAGCACCAGATCAATGTGGAGCTCTATACAGGGAGTACCAGTACCAGATCAATGTGGAGCTATATACAGGGAGTACCAGTACCAGATCAATGTGGAGCTCTATACAGGGAGTACCAGTACCAGATCAATGAGGAGTTATATACAGGGAGTACCAGCACCAGATCAATGTGGAGCTATATACAGGGAGTACCAGTACCAGATCAATGTGGAGCTCTATACAGGGAGTACCAGTACCATATCAATGTGGAGCTTTATACAGGGAGTACCAGCACCAGATCAATGTGGAGCTCTATACAGGGAGTACCAGTACCATATCAATGTGGAGCTCTATACAGGAAGTACCAGCACCAGATCAATGTGGAGCTTTATACAGGGAGTACCAGTACCAGATCAATGTGGAGCTATATACAGGAAGTACCAGTACCATATCAATGTGGAGCTCTATACAGGGAGTACCAGCACCAGATCAATGTGGAGCTCTATACAGGGAGTACCAGTACCATATCAATGTGGAGCTTTATACAGGGAGTACCAGCACCCGATCAATGTGGCGCTATATACAGGGAGTACCAGTACCAGATCAATGTGGAGCTTTATACAGGGAGTACCAGTACCATATCAATGTGGAGCTTTATACAGGGAGTACCAGTACCAGATCAATGTGGAGCTCTATACAGGGAGTACCAGCACCAGATCAATGTGGAGCTATATACAGGAAGTACCAGCACCAGATCAATGTGGAGCTCTATACAGGGAGTACCAGTACCATATCAATGAGGAGCTCTATACAGGGTGTACCAGTACCAGATCAATGTGGAGCTATATACAGGAAGTACCAGCACCAGATCAATGTGGAGCTCTATACAGGGAGTACCAGTACCAGATCAATGTGGAGCTATATACAGAGAGTACCAGTACCAGATCAATGTGGAGCTTTATACAGGGAGTACCAGTACCAGATCGATGTGGAGCTATATTTCTCTGAGTACCAGTACCAGATCGATGTGGAGCTATATACAGGGAGTACCACTACCAGATCAATGGGGAGGCATCAGGATAGATCATAATAAGGTATTTGAGGTAGATATGTACATGAAGGCAGGGTAAAGTGACTAGGCATCAGGATAGATAATAATAAGGTATAGTCTAGTGCGTGTGTATATGTAGTCTAGTGAGTGTGTATGTATAGTCTAGTGAGTGTGTATATATAGTCTAGTGAGTGTGTATGTATAGTCTAGTGAGTGTGTATATATAGTCTAGTGAGTGTGTATATATAGTCTAGTGAGTGTGTATATATAGTCTAGTGAGTGTGTATATATAGTCTAGTGAGTGTGTATATATAGTCTAGTGAGTGTGTATATATAGTCTAATGAGTGTGTATGTATAGTCTAGTGAGTGTGTATATATAGTCTAGTGAGTGTGTATATGTAGTCTAGTGAGTGTGTATGTATAGTCTAGTGAGTGTGTATATAAAGTCTAGTGGTTGTGTATGTATAGTCTAGTGAGTATGTATATAGTGTGTATATATAGTCTAGTGAGTGTGTATATATAGTCTAGTGAGTATGTATATAGTGTGTATATATAGTCTAGTGAGTGTGTATATATAGTCTAGTGAGTGTGTATATATAGTCTAGTGAGTATGTATATAGTGTGTATATATAGTCTAGTGAGTGTGTATATATAGTCTAGTGAGTGTGTATATATAGTCTAGTGAGTGTGTATATATAGTCTAGTGAGTGTGTATGTATAGTCTAGTGAGTGTGTATGCATAGTGTAGTGAGTGTGTATGTATAGTCTAGTGAGTGTGTATATATATAGTCTAGTGAGTGTGTATATATAGTCTAGTGAGTGTGTATATATAGTCTAGTGAATGTGTATATATAGCCTAGTGAGTGTGTATATATAGTCTAGTGAGTATGTATATAGTGTGTATATATAGTCTATTGAGTGTGTATATATAGTCTAGTGAGTGTGTATATATAGTCTAGTGAATGTGTATATGTAGTCTAGTGAGTGTGTATATATAGTCTAGTGAGTATGTATATAGTGTGTATATATAGTCTAGTGAGTGTGTATATATAGTCTAGTGAGTGTGTATATATAGTCTAGTGAGTATGTATATAGTGTGTATATATAGTCTAGTGAGTGTGTATATATAGTCTAGTGAGTGTGTATATATAGTCTAGTGAGTGTGTATATATAGTCTAGTGAGTGTGTATGTATAGTCTAGTGAGTGTGTATGCATAGTGTAGTGAGTGTGTATGTATAGTCTAGTGAGTGTGTATATATATAGTCTAGTGAGTGTGTATATATAGTCTAGTGAGTGTGTATATATAGTCTAGTGAATGTGTATATATAGCCTAGTGAGTGTGTATATATAGTCTAGTGAGTATGTATATAGTGTGTATATATAGTCTATTGAGTGTGTATATATAGTCTAGTGAGTGTGTATATATAGTCTAGTGAATGTGTATATAGTCTAGTGAGTGTGTATATATAGTCTAGTGAGTATGTATATAGTGTGTATATAGTCTAGTGAGTGTGTATATATAGTCTAGTGAGTGTGTATATATAGTCTAGTGAGTATGTATATAGTGTGTATATATAGTCTAGTGAGTGTGTATATATAGTCTAGTGAGTGTGTATATATAGTCTAGTGAGTGTGTATATATAGTCTAGTGAGTGTGTATGTATAGTCTAGTGAGTGTGTATGTATAGTGTAGTGAGTGTGTATGTATAGTCTAGTGAGTGTGTATATATATAGTCTAGTGAGTGTGTATATATAGTCTAGTGAGTGTGTATATATAGTCTAGTGAATGTGTATATATAGCCTAGTGAGTGTGTATATATAGTCTAGTGATTGTGTATATATTGTCTAGTGAGTGTGTATATATAGTCTAGTGAGTGTGTATATATAGTCTAGTGAGTGTGTATATATAGTCTAGTGAGTGTGTATATATAGTCTAGTGAGTGTGTATATATAGTCTAGTGAGTGTGTATATATAGTCTAGTGAGTGTGTATATATAGTCTAGTGAGTGTGTATATATAGTCTAGTGAGTGTGTATATATAGTCTAGTGAGTGTGTATATATAGTCTAGTGAGTGTGTATATATAGTCTAGTGAGTGTGTATATATAGTCTAGTGAGTGTGTATATATAGTCTAGTGAGTGTGTATATATAGTCTAGTGAGTGTGTATATGTACTCTAGTGAGTGTGCATAGAGTAAGTGCAGATAGTTCGGGTACCATTAATTTACTATTTAGCAGTCTGGCTATTTAGAATTCTTATGGCTTGTGGATAGAAGCTGTCTCTGAGCTTGTTGGTCCTCGAGCTAATGCTCTGGTACCGTTTACGTCAAGGGAGGTACAATTGCCATACCAAGCGATGAGACAACCAGTCAAGATGCTCTTGATGGTGTAGTTGTGGACATTTTTGAGGATCTGAGGAACCATGCCAAATCTTTTCAACCGCCTAAGGGGGAAGAGGTGCTGCCATTCCCTCTTCATGACTGTGCAGTTGTGTGTGGACCATGTTAAGTTCTTAGTGACGAGGACGCCAAGGATCTTAAAGCTTTCAACCCGCGCCACAACAGCCCCATCAACGTGGATGTGGTGTGCTCCCCCTTCTTGGTCCTACCAGAGGCTAGCTAAGGATATCATCTCATAGTGGCTGCTGGCTAATGTAAGCATATCATAGCAGGGCTAATATCGTGGCAAAGCTAGCATATAGCCTATATATGAGCTAACTTAGCATAATGTAGCCTCACATAGACTTCTAGCAGACACATCTAGCGGCATTAGCGCAGACAACAAAATCACTCAAGGCTCACACAAATAAACATTCTTTAAAATGCCACCTGTCCAGCTATAGTTTTGAATCATCTCCCCTGAGACGAGACATTTGTCTCATTTAGTCGGGGAAAGAGATCTAATGCTGGAGTTACCTCGTCCCCTGGGCCATGTAGTCCATCTCTGTATCGTCACGTTGATTCCATTCAAAAGATGGCCGCCTTATTCAACTTTAGATCTTTGAGCCCCTCTTTCTTCACTCCATCTTCAGAACCCAGAGAACTGAAAGTAATGGGTCATGTTGCAGTCGTTTGTCATCCGCTGACACTCTCGACAAAACAATGGATGCGTTTCCCGCACGACCTCTGGGACGTCAAATGAAAACAATATTAAACCTGCACACAGCCATTAGCCGCGTGTGTTAACAGAGTAAATCATACGACACAGTGGCTTCTGATGGATTAAATCACGTCAGCCACCATGAGGCCGCTCGCCATCATGTGTTTCCCCTCCATCGACACCAACGTTAACCCTGGCTCCAATGAGGCAGAGAGAGGAGGGGGGAGGGACGGATGGAGAGAGAGGGAGAGGTTGGGTGGGGGACATGGGGGTGAGAAAGAGAGAGGAGGGTGGAGGGACGGATGGAGAGAGAGGGAGAGGTTGGGTGGGGGACATGGGGGTGAGAAAGAGAGGGAGGGTGGAGGGACGGATGGAGAGAGAGGAGAGGTTGGGTGGGGGACATGGGGGTGAGAAAGAGAGGAGGGTGGAGGGACGGATGGAGAGAGAGGGAGAGGTTGGGTGGGGGAGATGGGGGTGAGAAAGAGAGGGAGGGTGGAGGGACGGATGGAGAGAGAGGGAGAGGTTGGGTGGGGGACATGGGGGTGAGAAAGAGAGAGGAGGGTGGAGGGATGGATGGAGAGAGAGGGAGAGGTTGGGTGGGGGACATGGGGGTGAGAAAGAGAGAGGAGGGTGGAGGGACGGATGGAGAGAGAGGGAGAGGTTGGGTGGGGGACATGGGGGTGAGAAAGAGAGAGGAGAGTGGAGGGATGGATGGATGGAGAGAGGGGAGAGGTTGGGTGGGGGACATGGGGGTGAGAAAGAGAGAGGAGAGTGGAGGGATGGATGGATGGAGAGAGAGGGAGAGGTTGGGTGGGGGACATGGGGGTGAGAAAGAGAGAGGAGGGTGGAGGGATGGATGGGTGAGAGGGAGAGAGAGGTTGGGTGGGGGACATGGGGGTGAGACAGAAACAAGGGTGGAATGGATGGAGAGAGAGGGAGGTTGGGTGGGGGACATGGGGGTGAGAAAGAGAGACAGAGGCAGAGACTGCGAGGTGAAAGTGAAGGAAAAACAGTAGTCATTTGTGTGAAACAAAATCTGCGATGATAGATAGAATGAGCGAGAGAGAGAGAGATATTAAACAGGGAATGTGTGTGGATCGATGGCTGGTCGTTAGCGTGTGTTCAGACACAGCTTGATGACACAGAGCTTGTCAGTGTGCTTTCTCTGGGCAAGTCCGTGGCAGCGATAGAGACTGATGAAGAGCCGTGGTCTGATTGGCTGGGGGGGTTACGGCTGTTTGGACAGGGGGTGCCTGGCACGGACAGCGAAGAGCGGTGTCACGGCAACCATTGTTCTTCAGCCGCTCGGCGACATCACTTCCTTCATGTATTTGTTGATTTTCTGTTTCGGCCAGTGGTCTGTACAAACACAACTACAGCCTGGTGATAAGAGAACACACACACACACAAGCATTCAGGAGCACATAATGTACACACACACACACACACACACACACACACACACACACACACACACACACACACACACACACACACACACACACACACACACACACACACACACACACACACACACACACACACACACACACACACACACACACACACACACACACACACACACACACACTAAAGCTCCTAGAGTGGTCCCATGACAAACCTCATCTAATGACAGCCAATTGATTAGAAACGAATGAACAACTTCATAGCAGCAGAATACAACAGTTTGATTTCTCAGACAGACGGGAGCTGCATGTTCTTTGGCTCCACTTTAATTTGCTTCCTTCAAATTGGAGAGGTTTGGCTCTAGGTGAAATTCTCTGGCTGGGTTTGTGTGCTTAATTAGGACAGAGCAGGGGAGGAACAGAGATGAGCCAGGCGGATTAGACTCCATAACAAAAACCCAGGCCAGGTTTAATAAATGATACATATTTCTACCTCCCTACTGCTGCTGAGTGGAGGGGCTTGGACATTAAGCAAGATTTGGAGGGAGGAGAGAGAAGGGACAGAGGAAGGAGGTAAGGAGAGAGAGGGAGGAAGAGATAGAGAGAGAGAGGAGGACAGAGGAAAGGAGGAAGGAGAGATGAGAGAGAGAGAGAGAGAGAGAGAGAGAGAGAGAGAGAGAGAGGAGAGAAGGAGTCAGAGGGGACAGAGGGAAGGAGATAAGGAGAGAGAGAGAGAAGGGGACAAAGGAAAGGAGATCAGGAGAGAGAGGGGAGGGAGAGAGAAGGGGACAGAGGGAAGGAGATAAGGAGAGAGAGGGAGGGACAGAGAGAGAGGGGGGGACAGAGGTAAGGAGAGAGAGGGAGGGAGAGAGAAGGGCACAGAGAGAGAGAGAGGGGGACAGAGGTAAGGAGGTAAGGAGAGAGAGGGAGGGAGAGAGAGGGAGGGAGAGAGAGGGGGACAGAGGTAAGGAGATAAGGAGAGAGAGGGAGGGAGAGAGAGGGGGACAGAGGTAAGGAGGTAAGGAGAGAGAGAGAGGGGGACAGAAGTAAGGAGGTAAGGAGAGAGAGGGAGGGAGAGAGAAGGGGACAGAGGGAAGGAGGGAAGGAGAGAGAGGGAGAGAGAATCCTCTTAGAGAGAGAGGGAGGGGAGAGAGAGGGGGACAGAGGTAAGGAGGTAAGGAGAGAGAGAGAGGGACAGAAGTAAGGAGGTAAGGAGATTGAGAGAGGGAGGGAGAGAGAAGGGGACAGAGGGAAGGAGGGAAGGAGAGAGAACCACTGGGAGGGGAGAGAGAGAGGGGGGACAGAGGAAAGGAGGTAAGGAGAGAGAGAACAGGGAGAGAGAAGGGTAAAGTCAAGGGAATTTGTCATTGATGAGCTCCTTAATGACTTCCTATGGAAGTGGACGGATGCACTGAGTTTACACACATGCGATCTTATAAACAAACTCATGTGCACACAGACCTTCATTATAACCACTGTCACATGCACACACACGCGCACACACACACACACACACACACACACACACACACACACACACACAATACACCACCCTCCCCTACCAATGAAGAAGTATCCTCTTAGAACAGTACATGTAGATGAAGGACTATCCTCTTAGAACAGTACAGGTAGATGAAGGAGAATCCTCTTAGAACAGTACAGGTAGATGAAGGACTATCCTCTTAGAACAGTACATGTAGATGA
>NC_088238.1:13038616-13073616 GCF_036934945.1 Oncorhynchus masou masou | reverse complement strand
TCCTAGTCTGTCTGGAGAGGAGAGATGGGTTCTCCTAGTCTGTCTGGAGAGGAGAGATGGGTTCTCCCTAGTCTGTCTGGAGAAGAGAGATGGGTTCTCCCTAGTCTGTCTGGAGAGGAGAGATGGGTTCTCCTAGTCTGTCTGGAGAGGAGAGATGGGTTCTCCTAGTCTGTCTGGAGAAGAGAGATGGGTTCTCCTAGTCTGTCTGGAGAGGAGAGATGGGTTCTGCTAGTCTGTCTGGAGAGGATGGGTTCTCCTAGTCTGGTCTGTCCTGGAGAGGAGTCTCCTAGTCTGTCTGGAGAGGAGTGATGGGTTCTCCCTAGTCTGTCTGGAGAGGAGGGGGTTCTCCTAGTCTGTCTGGAGGAAAGAGATGGGTTCTCCTAGTCTGTCTGGAGAGGAGAGATGGTCTGTCTGGAGAGATGGGTTCTCCTAGTCTGTCTGGAGAAGAGAGATGGGTTCTCCTAGTCTGTCTGGAGAGGAGAGATGGGTTCTCCCTAGTCTGTCTGGAGAGGAGAGATGGGTTCTCCCTAGTCTGTCTGGAGAAGAGAGATGGGTTCTCCTAGTCTGTCTGGAGAGGAGAGATGGGTTCTCCTAGTCTGTCTGGAGAGGAGAGATGGGTTCTCCTAGTCTGTCTGGAGAGGAGAGATGGGTTCTCCTAGTCTGTCTGGAGAGGAGAGATGGGTTCTCCCTAGTCTGTCTGGGGAGGAGAGATGGGTTCTCCTAGTCTGTCTGGAGAGGAGAGATGGGTTCTCCTAGTCTGGTCTGTCTGGAGAGAGAGAGATGGGTTCTCCCTAGTCTGTCTGGAGAGGAGATGGGTTCTCCTAGTCTGTCTGGAGAGGAGAGATGGGTTCTCCTAGTCTGTCTGGAGAAGAGATGGGTTCTCCTAGTCTGTCTGGAGAAGAGAGATGGGTTCTCCTAGTCTGTCTGGAGAAGAGATGGGTTCTCCTAGTCTGTCTGGAGAGGAGAGATGGGTTCTCCTAGTCTGTCTGGAGAGGAGAGTCTGTCTGGATGGGTTCTCCCTAGTCTGTCTGGAGAGGAGAGATGGGTTCTCCTAGTCTGTCTGGAGAGAGAGATGGGTTCTCCTAGTCTGTCTGGAGAAGAGAGATGGGTTCTCCTAGTCTGTCTGGAGAAGAGAGATGGGTTCTCCTAGTCTGTCTGTAGAGGAGAGATGGGTTCTCCCTAGTCTGTCTGGAGAGGAGAGATGGGTTCTCCCTAGTCTGTCTGGAGAGGAGAGATGGGTTCTCCTAGTCTGTCTGGAGAGGAGAGATGGGTTCTCCTAGTCTGTCTGGAGAGGAGAGATGGGTTCTCCTAGTCTGTCTGGAGAGGAGAGATGGGTTCTCTCTAGAATGTCTGGAGGAAATGACTGCTCTTACAACCTGCACTCTCTCCTCTCCTCCACAATAGAAAATCTCCATTTAAAAAGATGGTAAAAAGCGTCCCGTTTGAAGCCACTTTGATCTCACCCGAGGGTAAAATCAGAGTTAATGTTCTCTGATACGTTTTACTACGTTATGAATAGCATCAACCTTTACACTTACTAAATGTCAGTGCAGTTTCTCTGTGAGTGTTAGTATGGGCGAGCTACTTCCATTTTTCCTCAAAATCCTTTCCCAGGTAATTGCATAGTTTCTCATCTGCAAGAGTATTTTGGTGGATTTTTTAGGCAGAAATGTTGGATGCATCCACAGGCAGAAAAATGTTAACTTCCAGCAAAGCTGTAAATGTCTGATGATGATGTGTGGAAGGTGTCACCAAAGCATGACTGAACTTTTCTAGATATTGAGATGCTCCACCGCACAGGAAAGAGTCATTTCCTTTTTTGGAGTGGAAAGGGAGTTAGCACACACACACACACACACACACACACACACACACACACACACACACACACACACACACACACACACACACACACACACACACACACACACACACACACACACACACACACACACACACACACACACACACACACACACACACACACACACACACACACACACACACACACACACACACACACACACGGACACACGCACACACATGTTACACTTCACACACACACACACACACACACACACACACACATGACACTTTTCACACACACACACACACACACACACACACACACACACACACACACACACACCTGTGCGTACGCACACACACACACACACACACACACACACACACACACTATAAACACACAGTGACACACACACACACACACACCAATGACCACGCACAAAAATATACATCCCCTTGTGTATGCACACACACACACACACACACACACACACACTGCCCTCTGCACACACACACTGTTTCAGCCCTCTGCCCCAACACTGGCACTTAAACACCATATGTACATGTCGTCAGTGCCAGTCAAATGCAGTCAAAGATATACATGCCTGTGCACAGCAGTGTCAAACACGGACAAACACACACCAATATCATGAACAGCAGTGCCTTCTCTATAAACCCATAGTGATGGGACATGATGTCCCTGTGATGATCTCCTCTCTCTCTGCCCCAGTTCCCCCCAGTCCCTGCTGTCACCCACGACCAATTTGAGTGACATCGGTCATCCACCAATGACGGCTCATTAATCAAATGCAGTTGACACTGGGAGCGCTGGATGTTGTTACCATGGAGACAAGTCAGAGGCACTGCCCTCTGCACAGTGCCAGTGGAACTCTCCCAGTCTGTTTCAGCCCTGCCCCAGAGCCACTGGCACTCAAGTCAGTGCCAGTCAGTGCCAGTCAGTGCCAGTCAGTGCCAGTGCAGTGTGCCAGTCAGTCATTGCATTGGCATGGTTATAAATCATAGTGATTAACTATGAACCAGAGATGTGTCCTATATGTATTGACTGAAGAGGAGTGAAGGGTGTCTGTGTGTGAGCTGATATTGATATCTGATAATCATGAAATAACCCAACACCCATACCTTCACTCATACTCCCCTCCTTCTCTCCCTCCTCTCTTTCTCACTTCCTCTCCTTCACTCCTACCTTGTTTCTCTGTGTGTAACCAGGCGATAACTCTGTATCTCTCTCTGTGTAGATGACGAGGGTACCAGTGGAAGCCTGTGGCCAGTACTCCACCTGCAGCGAGTGTCTGGGCTCAGGAGACCCTCACTGTGGCTGGTGTGTCCTGCACAACATGTAAGTGCAATACAAAGCAATTTACATCAGTTTGAAGTTTTCTGAAATGTTTTCTACAATACTGCTGTCGAGTGGTATTGATCAAATGTGACTCATGAACAGACAGGTGGTCTGTGTTTGGCTGGGTGGGTTGAGTAGGGATGAGACGCCTGGGCCAATGCACTTAGGGGCCTTACCGCCACTCCCAGACTCAGATAGGGTTCCTGATGGGATAGGCCTGCTGCCAGGCCCTCAGATCCATTACCAACCAAAACCCCTGGCCTCGTTTACCTTCCAGAAACCAGACTCCTCTGGGAGTACAAAGACCATGATTACTGCCAGGGCACTGATGGACACAGGGAGACAGGACAGGGAGACAAGACAGACAGGAGACAAGACAGGGAGACATGACAGGGAGACAGACAGGAGACAGGACAGGAGACAGGACAGGGAGACAGGACAGGGAGACATGACAGGGAGACATGACAGGGAGACAGGACAGGGAGACAGGACAGGGAGACAGGACAGGGAGACAGACAGGGAGACAGGACAGGGAGACAGGACAGGGGAGACAGGACAGGGAGACAGGACAGGGAGACAAGACAGGACAGGGAGACAGGACAGGGAGACAGGACAGGAGACAGGACAGGGAGACAGGACAGGGAGACAGGGAGACACAGGGGGAGAGGACAGGAGACAGGAGACAGGGAGAGACAGAGACAGGACAGGGAGACAGGACAGGGGAGACATGACAGGGAGACAGGACAGGGAGACAGGACAGGAGGAAGAAAACTCAGAAGAACTTAGGGCGGATATGGGTACCGTGATAGCCCACACATTCTCTCTCTCATTCTCTCTCTCTCTCTCTCTCTCTCTCTCTCTCTCTCTCTTTCTCTCTCTCTCTCTCTCATTCTCTCTCTCTCTCTTCTTTCTCTCTCTTGCTCTTTTCACTCATTGACTCACTCTATTCATCTCTCTCTTACTCTTACGCACTCACTCACATTCTCTCTCTTTCTATCTCTGTCTTTCACTCTGTATCTCACACTCTCTCACACACATTGTCGCTGCCAATCCCCCATACCCTCACTCCATCCCCCCCTCCACTGTATTGGAGTCAGAGATAGTGCTGGCTAGAGGCCCTAGGGGCCAGGTATATTTCTCACTCCACTTTAAATTGAAAATTGGATTCTTGTGCTCTTGCTGATCGCCCTGGGGTGGTGTGTGTGTGTGTGTGTGTGTGTGTGTGTGTGTGTGTGTGTGTGTGTGTGTGTGTGTGTGTGTGTGTGTGTGTGTGTGTGTGTGTGTGTGTGTGTGTGTGTGTGTGTGTGTGTGTGTGTGTGTGTGTGCGTGCGTGTGTGTGTGTGTGTGTGTCTCTCCACTCCCCACCCCTCCTCTGTGTATCGGTGGAGCACATCTCAGGCAGGTGTGCTTAGCACCTCCAGCCCTACACGGCCCTGCTGGCACACAGAGGACCATGGAAGGGCAGAGAAGTTGCAGCTACTGTGACAGAGAAAACACAGTGGAACTAAAGCATTACACCATAAACGGGGATGGGAGCGACAAACTGGAAGAGAGACAGAGAAATATACACTGAACAAAAATATAAACGCAACATGTAAAGTGTTGTTCCCATACACACAAAAAGCACATTTGTTTACATTCCTGCTAGTGAGCATTTCTCCTGTGGCATATCAAGAAACTGATTAACAGCATGATCATCACACAGGTGCACCTTGTGCGGGGGACAATAAAATGCCACTCTAAAATGTGCAGTTTTGTCACACAACAAAATGCCACAGCGTGCAATTGGCATGCTGACTGCAGGAATGTCCACCAGAACTGTTACCAGATTATTTTATGTGAATTTCTCTACCATAAACCGCCTCCAACATCGTTTTAGATAATCTGTCAGTACATCCAACCCACCTCAAACCAGCAGACCTGTCGGCGAGTAGTTTGCTGATGTTGTGAACAGAGTGCCCCATGGTGGCGGTGGGGTTATGGTATAGGCAGGTATGGTTTGGGATCCTGAGGCCCATTGTGAGGCCAATTTTTTCAAGGTATCTGTGACCAACAGATGTATATCTGTATTCCCAGTCATGTGAAATCCATAAATTAGTGCCTAATGAATTTACTTCAATTGATTGATTTCCTCATATGAACTGTAACTCAGTAAAATCTTTGAAATTGTTGCATATTGCGTTTATATTTTTTTTGTTCAGTATATATACACAGTTCCTTTAGAAAGTACTCACACCCTTGACTTTTTCCACAATTTTTTGTGTTAGAGCCTGAATTTTAAATGGATTAAATGTTTTAGGTCGCTGGCCTACACACAATACCCCATCAAATTGATGAAAAGTGGTGTTGCAAAAAAACCACACATTTCTTTCCACAGGGCCAGGGGGTGAGACAGGGATGCAGCTTAAGCCCCACCCTCTTCAACATATATCAACACATTGGCGAGGGCACTAGAACAGTCTGCAGCACCCGGCCTCACCCTACTAGAATCTGAAGCCAAATGTCTACTATTTGCAGATGATCGGATGCTTCTGTACAGATTCTGTCAGACCTGGGCCCTGGCAGTAAATCTCAGTAAGACAAAAAGAATGGTGGTACAAAAAACGTCCAGTTGCCAGGACCACAAATACAAATTCCATCTAGACACCGTTGCCCTAGAACACACAAAAAACTATACATACCTCGGTCTAAACATCAGCGCCACAGGTAACACCAAATAATGCATACAGAGCAGAATTAGGCCGATACCCACTAATTATCAAAATTCAGAAAAGAGCCGTTAAATTCTACAACCACCTAAAAGGAAGCGATTCCCAAACCTTCCATAACAATGCCATCACCTACAGAGAAAACCTGGAAAAGAGCCCCCTAAGCAAGCTGGTCCTGGGTCTCTGTCCACAAACACAAACAGACCCCACAGATTCCCAGGACAGCAACACAATTAGACCCAACCAAATCATGAGAAAACAAAAAGATAATTACTTGACACATTGGAAAGAATTTACAAAAAAATTAGAATGCTATTTGGCCATAAACAGAGAGTACACAGTGGCAGAACACCTGACCCAAACTTTGACTATGTACAGATTCAGTAAGCATATAGCCTTGGTATTGAGAAAGGCAGCCGATGGCAGACTTGGCTCTCAGAAAAGACATGCTATGTGCTGACTGCCCACAAAATGAGGTGGAAACTGAGCTGATCTTCCTAACCTCCTGGCAAATGTATGCCCATATTAGAGACACTTATTTCCCTCAGATTACACAGACCCAGAAAGAAATCAAAAACAAATCCAATGTTGATAAACTCCCATATCTACTGGGTGAAATACCACAGTGTGCATCACAGCAGCAAGATTTCTGACCTGTTGTCTCAAGAAAAGGCAACCAGTGAAGAACAAACACAATTGTAAATACAACCCATATTTACGTTAATTCATTTTTCCTTTTGTACTTTAACTATTTTCACATCCTTACAAAACTTTATTAAGACATAATATACATAATATACAGTACTTCCGGCGCCGACAGAGACTCCTCACTTCGCGTTCCTAGGAATCTATGCAGTATTTTGTTTTTTTAATGTATTATTTCTTACACTGTTACCCCAGGGAATCTTAAGTCTTATTACATACAGCCGGGAAGAACTATTGGATATAAGAAGTTGATCTTATATCCAATAGTTCCTCCCAACTCACCAACATCCTCTCAACTCACCAGCATTATGACCAGGAATAGGACTTTCCCGAAGCGGATCCACTGTCTGGTCCACCACCCAGGACAATGGATCGGATCGCAGCCGGCGACCCAAAACAACGGTGTCGCAGAAGGGGCAGACGGAGCGGTCTTCTGGTCAGGCTCCGTAGACGGGCACATCGGGCACCGCTCCCGAGTATACAACTTGCCAATGTCCAGTCTCTTGACAACAAGGTAGACGAAATCCGAGCAAGGGTTGCCTTCCAGAGAGACGTCAGAGATTGTAACATTCTCTGTTTCACGGAAACATGGCTCACTCGGGATAAGTCATCAGATTCGGTACAACCACCTGGTTTCTTCATGCAATTGGGCCGACAGAAACAAACATCTCTCTGGTAAGAAGAAGGGCGGGGGTGTATGCCTTATGATTAACGAGACGTGGTGTGATCATAACAAGTCATTTTGTTCACCTGACCTAGAATTCCTTACAGTCAAATGCCGACCACATTATTTACCAAGAGCATTCTCTTCAATTATAATCACAGTCGTGTATCTCCCCCGCAAGTAGACCCATCGACGGCCCTGAAAGAACTTCATTGGACTCTATGTAAACTAGAAACCACATATCCTGAGGCTGCATTTACTGTAGCTGGGGATTTTAACGAGGCTAATCTGAAAACAAGGCTCCCTAAATTTTATCAGCATATCGAATGCGCGACCCAGGCTGGCAAAACCCTGGATCATTGTTATTCTAACTTTCCCGACGCATACAAAGACCTCCCCTGCCCTCCTTTCGGAAAATCTGACCACAACTCCATTTTTTGCTCCCAGCCTATAGACAGAAACTAAAACAGGAAACGCCCGTGCTCAAGGTCTGTTCAAAGCTGGTCCGACCCAATCGGAGTTCCACGCTTCAAGATTGCTTCAATCACATGGACTGGGATATGTTCCACATATCGTCGGACAACAACATTGATGTATACGTTGATTCGGTGAGCGAGTTTATTAGCAAGTGCATCGGTGATGTTGTACCCACAGTGACTATTAAAACCTTCCCTAACCAGAAACCGTGGATTGATGGCAGCATTCACGTAAAACTGAATGCGAACCACGGCTGTTATCAGGGCAAAGCGACCGGAAACATGACCGAATACCAACAGTGTAGCTATTCCCTCCGCAAGGCAATCAAACAAGCTAAGCGTCAGCATAGAGACAAAGTAGAGTCGCAGTTCAACGGCTCAGACATGAGAGGTATGTGTCAGGGTCTACAGTCAATCACGGACTCCAAGAAGAAAACCAGTGCAGCAGCGCCTCTTCAACATCAAGAGGCTGATCAAAAACACTCACAAACTTCTACAGATGCACAATCGAGAGCATCCTGTCGGGCTGTATCACCGCCTGGTACTGCAACGGCTCCCCCCATAACCCAAAGGCTCTCCAGAGGGTAGTGAGGTCTGCACAATGCACCACCAGGGGCAAACTACCTGCCCTCCAGGACACTTAAAAACAAAACCCGATGTCACAGGAAGGCCATAAAGATCATCAAGGACAACAACCACCGAGCCACTGCCTGTTCACCCCGCTACCATCCAGAAGGCGAGGTCAGTACAGGTGCATCAAAGCTGGGACCGAGAGACTGAAAAACAGCTTCTATCTCAAGGCCATCAGACTGTTAAACAGCCATCACTGGCTGCTGCCAACATACTGACTCATCTCTAGCCACTCTAATAATTAAAAATTGGATGTAATAAATGTATCACTAGCCACTTTAAACAATGCCACTTTATAAATTGTTTACATACCCTACATTACTCATCTCATATGTATATACTGTACTATATACCATCTACTGCATCTTGCCTATGTCGTTCGGCCATCACTCATCCATATATTTATATGTACATATTCTTATTCATTACTTTACATTTGTGTGCATAAGGTAGTTGTTGTGAAATTGTCAGATTTCTTGTTAGATATTACTGCATGGTCGGAACTAGAAGCACAAGCATTTCGATACATTGGCATTAACATCTGCTAACCATGTGTATGTGACAAATACATTTTGATTTGATTTGAAAGGACATTTGAAATGTCTTTATTCTTTTTGAACTTGTTCCCTGTAAATTTGTATTGTTTATTTAGCTTTTGTTTATTATCTATTTAACTTGCTTTGGCAATGTTAACATATGTTTCCCATGCCAATAAAGCCCTTGAATTGAAATTGAATTGCCAAAATCAGAGAACACAGCTAGTAAGTGAGGAAAGAGTGACGCAGAGAGCTAGTGACAGAGGGAAAGTAAGGAGGTGCTTGTAAAGTGTGTGTGTGTGTGTGTGTGTGTGTGTGTGTGTGTGTGTGTGTGTGTGTGTGTGTGTGTGTGTGTGTGTGTGTGTGTGTGTGTGTGTGTGTGTGTGTGTGTGTGTGTGTGTGTGTGCGTGCGTGCGTGCGTGCGTGCGTGCGTGTGTGTGTTGTTGATGTCTCAGGGGTGGAGAGTGCATTAGCAGACAGAGAACACAGCCTTGGTGTGTCTGTGTTGCTCCACCAATGGAGGTCAGAGCAAAGTCACAAGTGAGACCTTGTTTGTGTCATCTACTCTCCTTTCCTTCTCCTCTCACCATAGACTCTATTCATCTCTTCTCTCCTTTAGTGTCTAACCATAGACTCTATTCATCTCTTCTCTTTCTCCTCTCAACATAGACTCTATTCATCTCTTCTTCTCTCCTTCAGTGTCTCACATAGTGTCTCACCACAGACTCTATTCATCTCTTCTTCTCTCCTTTAGTGTCTCACCATACACTCTATTTATCTCTTCTTCTCTCCTTCAGTGACTCACCACAGACTCTATTCATCTCTTCTCCTCTCCTTCAGTGTCTCACCACAGACTCTATTCATCTCTTCTCCTTTAGTGTCTCACCATAGACTCTATTCATCTCTTCTCCTCTCCTTCAGTGTCTAACCATAGACTCTATTCATCTCTTCTCCTCTCAACATAGACTCTATTAATCTCTTCTCTCCTTCAGTGTCTCACCACAGACTCTATTCATCTCTTCTCATTTAGTGTCTCACCATAGACTCTATTCATCTCTTCTCCTCTCCTTCAGTGTCTCACCATAGACTCTATTCATCTCTTCTCTCCTTTAGTGTCTCACCATAGACTCTATTCATCTCTTCTCCTTCAGTGTCTCACCACAGACTCTATTCATCTCTTCTTCTCTCCTTCAGTGTCTCACCACAGACTCTATTCATCTCTTCTCCTCTCCTTCAGTGTCCAACCATAGACTCTATTCATCTCTTCTCCTTTAGTGTCTCACCATAGACTCTATTCATCTCTTCTCCTCTCCTTCAGTGTCCAACCATAGACTCTATTCATCTCTTCTCTCCTTCTCCTCTCACCATAGACTCTATTCATCTCTTCTCTCCTTTAGTGTCTCACCATAGACTCTATTCATCTCTTCTCCTTCAGTGTCTCACCACAGACTCTATTCATCTCTTCTTCTCTCCTTCAGTGTCTCACCACAGACTCTATTCATCTCTTCTCCTCTCCTTCAGTGTCCAACCATAGACTCTATTCATCTCTTCTCCTTTAGTGTCTCACCATAGACTCTATTCATCTCTTCTCCTCTCCTTCAGTGTCCAACCATAGACTCTATTCATCTCTTCTCCTCTCTTCAGTGTCTCAAATAGACTCTATTCATCTCTTCTCCTTTAGTGTCTCACCATAGACTCTATTAATCTCTTCTCCTCTCCTTCAGTGTCTCACTATAGACTCTATTCATCTCTTCTCTCTCCTTCAGTGTCTCACCATAGACTCCTTCATCTCTTCTCTCCTTTGAGTGTCTCATCTCTTCCTCTTCTCCTTCAGTGTCTCACCACAGACTCTATTCATCTCTTCTTCTCTCCTTCAGTGTCTCACCATAGACTCTATTCATCTCTTCCTCTCTCCTTCAGTGTCTGTGTGTGTATGTGTGTATGTGTGTGTGTGTGTGTGTGTGTGTGTGTGTGTGTGTGTGTGTGTGTGTGTGTGTGTGTGTGTGTGTGTGTGTGTTAGTGTGTCTGTGTGTGTCTGTGGTCTGTGTGTGTTAGTGTGTCTGTGTGTCTGTGTTTGTGTGTTAGTGTGTCTGTGTGTCAGTGTGTCTGTGTGTCTGTGTGTGTGTCTGTGTGTTAGTTTGTATGTGTGTATGTGTGTTAGTGTGTCTGTGTGTTAGTGTGCATTTTTGTGTGTTTGTAAGTGTGTGTGTGTCTGTATGTTAGTGTGTCTGTGTGTCTGTGTGTCTGTGTGTTAGTGTGTCTGTGTGTTCGTGTGTTCGTGTGTCTGTGTGTCTGCGTGTTAGTGTGTCTGTGTGTCTGTTTGTCTGCGTGCTAGTGTGTCTGTGTGTTAGTGTGTCTGTGTGTTAGTGTGTCTGTGTGCTAGTGTGTCTGTGTGTTAGTGTGTGTCTGTGTGTTAGTGTGTGTGTGTCTGTGTGCTAGTGTGTCTGTGTGTTAGTGTGTCTGTGTGTTAGTGTGTGTCTGTGTGTGTCTGTGTGTGTGTCTGTGTGTGTCTGTGTGTGTGTGTGTGTGTGTGTGTGTCTGTGTGTTAGTGTGTCTGTGTCTGTGTGTCTGTGTGTGTGTGTGTGTGTGTGTGTGCATGTGTGCGTGCGTGTGTGTGTGTGCGTGCGTGTGTGTTTCTCATAGTCCTCTTTGTTCCGCTGAGATGTTGTTTAATCCGTTTTAAAGGTCATTTGCTGTCTGCTGATAAATGGATTTGGAAGATAGTTCCATGTGATCATTCTCCACGTATAATACTGTTCATTGCCATGAATTTGTTTTGGACTTGGGGACTGTAAAGAGACCCATGGTGGCATGTCTTGGGGACAGTGAAGACCCCTGGTGGACTGTCTTGTGTGGTATGTATGGGAGTCTGAGCTGAATGTTATTTGATTGCGTAAGAAAAATGCCAATCAGATGAATAGCAGCAGTTGGCTATAGACATGGGGTTCTGGCCTGTCACAGCCATTGGTGTGTGACTGCCAGCCAGCCAGCCAGCCAGCGTTATAGGTCTATTGACCTGGATGTCCTCTTAAAGGCAGAGGTAATTTATGGCACAGATTGTTCTGTCAGATCGTGGACAGATGGCTACCACTTGTTCCTCGTCTATTTCCTCCAAGCGAGCGCTCGCCTGCCTTGCTGCTGTCTTGTCCTGCAGGAGAATTAGTGTCAAGAGGAGGAAGGGAAAGAACAGAAATTGGTCACTTACAGGCGGTCTCTCCACTGTAGGGAACATGGATTAGAGGGGTTGGTTGTAGTACTACCCAGATGGGGCATAAATGGATCTGGTCTGTTCCACATCCATGCCTCTCTGTCTGTTAGTTCTTATTTGATTGAACCCTTATTTCACTCAGGTAAGTGTACTGTGAACACGTTCTCATTACAGCAACAACCTGGGGAATAGTTACAGGGAGAGGAGGGGGATGAATCATGCAATTCCAGCTGTGGATGATTAGGTGGCAATGATGGTATGAGGGCCAGATTGGGAATTTGCTGGTTAATTAACACCCCCTACTCTTAAAATGAGTGCAGTGTGTTCTTTAGTGACCACAGAGAGTCAGGACACCCTTATGGAATATCCCCAATCACTGTCCTGGCGCGTTGGGATATGTTTTTAGACCAGAGGAAAAGAGTGCCTCCTACTGGCCCTCCAACACCACTTCCAGCAGCATGGTCTCCCTTCCAGGGACCGATCAGAACTGTCCCTGTTTAGCTTTAGAAAGCGGGATGTTGGATGGTATACTGCTGGCTGTTCTGTCTGGCTGTTATTCTCCCCTGCAGTCAGGAAGCATTGAGCGTCTCTCTCTCTCTCTCTCTCTCTCTCTCTCACTCTCTCTCTCTCTCTCTCTCTCACTCTCTCTCTCTCTCTCTCTCTCTCTCTCTCTCTCCTCTCTCTCTCCTCTCCCACACCCTCTCACTCTCTCTCTCTCTTCCTCTATTTGTCTTACTCCATGCTCTCTCTCTCTCTCTCTCTCTCTCCCTCTCTCTGGTATCCCTCTGTCTGTACATAATTTTCTCCATCCCACCCTGTCTTGTCTGTCTCCTCTTTCTCTATTCATCTACTTCATGCTCTAACTCTCTCTCTCTCTCTCTCTCTCTCTCTCTCTCTCTCTCTTTCCTCTATTTGTCTACTCCATGCTCTCTCTCTCTCTCTCCCTCTCTCTCTCTCTCTTTCACTATTCGTCTACTCCATGCCTCTCTCCTCTCTCCTTATCTCTCTCTTCCTCTATTTGTCTACTCCATGCTCTCATCTCTCTCTTTCTCTCTCTGTCTCTCTCTCTCTCTCTCTCTATTCGCCTACTCCATGCTCTCTCCCTCTTTCTCTATTTGTCTACTCCATGCTCTCTCTCTCTCTCTCTTTCTCTATTCATCTACTCCATTCTCTCTCTCTCTCTTTCTCTCTCTCTCTCTCTCTCTCTCTCTCTCTCTCTCTCTCTCTTCCTCTATTTGTCTACTCCATGCTCTCTCTCTTTCTCTCTCCTCTCTCTCTCTCTCTCTCTCTCTCTCTCACTCTCTCTCTCTCTTTCTGGATACTCCATGCTCTCTCTCTCTCTCTCTCTCTCTCTCGCTCTCTCTATTCGCCTACTCCATGCTCTCTCTCTCTCTCTATTTGTCTACTCCATGCTCTCTCTCTCTTTCTCTATTCATCTACTCCATGCTCTCTCTCTCTCTCTCTCTGTCTCGCTCTCTTTCTCTATTCGTCTACTCATGCTCTCTCTCTCTCTATTCATCTACTCATGCTCTCTCTCTATTCGCCTACTCCATGCTCTCTCTCTCTCTTTCTCTATTCGTCTAGTGAGTAGTGAGTGGGTGAGTGTATTAGTGAGCAAGGAGGAGTGCCTGGCTATAGAAACAGCATCTCCTTCTCTGAGTGGAGACAGGACACCTGATCTCTGGTGCTCCTCCACCTTGCAAGTCTGATTGATTGGCTGAGTCCCCCTCTGAATACTTAACAGGGTCCAGGTAACTTGAGCCCCCCACAGCGACGGGACCACAGAGCCCTGGGGCGGCAGCCTTGTGTCCCAAGAACCATGTTTTGTCAGCTGTAAACTCATAACACTGTTCCATGGTTAGAAAGACCAATTCAAACACAACTCAGACAACCGCCTTGTCTTTTTTCAGGTCTCGCAAGTATTGTTTTTGAAGATGGGTGGAGGGGGAATGGGGGGGGGCGTGGAGTCGACAATGCAACAAGTGGGGAGCGGGCGGTGTGTGTGTGTTGGGGGGGGAGGTGAAGAGATATATGGCTGTTGTCAGAGGCCCCTGATCTTTCACCGGAACGGCTGGTTAGTCCGTCACCAAGCCGCGGATTCCTACATTAAAAGGATTCCAATAAAAGCCTGGGAAGATGTTGGGTTGGGCGTGCAGGCTTTTCAATTACCAAGCCCATACACTTGGCATACAGACCACTGAGATGCCTCCCAAATGTCTTTCCTACATAATGCATTACCTTTGACCAGGGCCCATAAGGCTAAAGTGGTGCACTATGTGGGGAATATAGTGCCATTGGGATGCAACCTGGGTTTATTCTTCGCCCCCCTTGTCGTTTCCTTATCCGTCCAGTATATGTTTCTACCATTGGTTAATGTGAGCCGATCCATATGTGGCCTCACTGATTGAATATTGCGATATCTGCCAAATTGAGTCCTCTTTTGGAATGATCATGCGGAAAAATCAATTACGGAAAGTCTATCAAGGATGGACTGTATCGACTGGCATTGTGTCAAGCAAGGCATCAATTTGGTGTCAATTCTGACTGCATCGGTGTCTCATGGTACAAAGTCACTCCCATTGTATGACAGAGAATTCACACGGACAGTTAACCTCTCTGTCTTCAAGGATTCTATGCCCCTCCATCCCTCCCTCCTCCTCCCCACCCCTCCTCCTCCCCTTTCCCTCCCCCCTCCTCCATCCACAATCACCTCCCCACCCTCCCCTACCCCCTCCCCCTTCCACCATCACCCCCCACCCCTCCTCCTCCCCTTACCCTCCCCCTCCTCCTTCCACAATCACCCCCCACCCCCCACTCCTCCTCCCCCTTCCCTACCCCATCACCCCCCAACTCCCACCCTCCTCCTCCCCTTTCCACCCCCTCCCCTTCCACTCCACCCCACCCCTACCCCCTTCACTACCCCCTCCCCCTTCCACCATCACCCCCACCCCACCCTCCTCTCATCGATACATAGTGGGAAGGGGGCAGAGCGAATGGACATTGGGCTGTAATGGACACTCAGACACCCCTGGATCTGGGGCCAGAGGGAGCAGCAGACTGCTGCAGATAACACACTATTGATCCACACACACACACACACACACACACACACGCTAATCAAGCTTCCCAATGGGGTACAAACATCAATTCAACATCTATCCCACGTGGAAAGAACGTTGATTCAGCCAGTGTGTGCCCAGTGGGATATCTGCTCTTTACATCCAGCGAGGTTTGCTTCTGCCCCACTGTACTCAACTCATCTGTACGATACCAACTCAATCACCAGCACTTTTCTCATCTCTGCTCAACTCATTTGTCACTCATCTCTGCTCTGCAGGTGCTGTAGCATTTCAAAGGGTATGTCTGAAAAAAACACTGAGAGGATCTGCTTGCCTTGGCACCTTCCCCTTGGTGCCTGCTGGTTAAAAACATGAATTTGTAAATCATGGAAGGTTTCATTACTATCAGTAGGAGATCAGAGTGCAGAGGTCAACACATTCATTACTATCAGTAGGAGATCAGAGTGCAGAGGTCAACACATTCAGTAGGGAATTCAGGGTTTAGAGGTCACTATCAGCAGGAGTTCAGGGTGCAGAGGTCAACACATTCATTACTATCTTCAGTGTTCAACACATTCATTATCAGTAGGAGATCAGTTGTCAACACATTCTCTATCAGAGCAGGCAGAGGTCAATCATTAGATTCTCAGGTGACCCCTGGGATTCAGGGTGCAGAGGTCAACACATTCATTACACAGGGCTGCTTCCAGAGTTCAGGCAGAAAACACAGATAGCATCTGCAGAGCGTCCCCAGAGAGACCCCCACACACACAGGGCTGGCACAGATAGCACCTGCACTCCCCAGAGACCCCCAGACGCACGTTATCCAGCACCCCTTTGTGTGTGTGTGTGTGTGTGTGTGTGTGTGTGTGTGTGTGTGTGTGTGTGTGACACTCCCTCTCCCTCTTGTCTCTATCAGTCCCCTTTGTCCTTCCCCCTCCTCCCTCAATCTCTTTACTTATAAGTCAAGTGAGGTCAATACCATTGCTAGTGAAGCATGAATAGGCAATCCAGCCAGTACATAGAACATGTCCTGGGGATGTGATGGGAGGCTCCAATGTCCCTGAGGAGGGAGGACAGCTGAACAAACACACTTCCCACACAATAGCCCCCTGGCCAGAGGAGGGCTGGAGGTGGAGGGATGAGGAGATGGAGGGATGAGGGAGAGGCAATGAAGAAGAGAGGTGGTAGCCCGATGGAGCGAGTCTACATTTGATTAAGGAGGAGGGGAGGGGTGGACCTACTAGAGGAGAGATACTGTGACAGTGAATTAACAATGCATTAACTCTCTCTCTTCAGTCCCTTAGTGTCCTGACAACCACTACCTTCCACTAGCCTGACCTTCTGATTACCAGCTCAATCAGCATGGCTGGAAACTACTGTTGAGACACATGAACACACACACACAGACACACACACACACACACACACACACACACACACACACACACACACACACACACACACACACACACACACACACACACACACACACACACACACACACACACACACACACACACACACAGACACAGACACAGACACAGACACGCGCACACACACACACACACACACACACTCTCACCCGTTCACCCAACCAAGCCACTGAAAAAGCACAGACAACACCGTCCAGCCCCTGAGGTCTCTGTAATCACCAAAAGGCAGCATTTAGAATGAGCCACCTATTGATGACGAGAGAAGGAAAAATATCTTCATTGCTCATTCAGTCTCCCTGGCTTCACCCCTTTTAAGTGCTAGCTGCCGGAAACAAAAGATGCTAATTAAGTTAGCGTCGTCTGTGTTCAAAGCAAGGTCCCACTGGAGATCAAAGCTGATGAGTCAGCCAAGACATAACATTATGACTACTGTGTACCAAATAGAACCATATCCCTCTTAAGTGCACTAACTAACAATGTCCATGGTGATCTGGTCAGAATGAGCGCACTATATAGGGAATAGGATGCTCTTTGAGATGTAGGCCTTGGGCTGTCCTGGAGAAGTGGCCACGTCACCTTTGGAAAGAGGGAATGACGAAGAGAGAATGAGGAAGAGGGAAAGAGGGAAGAGGGAATGAGGAAGAGAGAATGCGAGAGAGGAAGAAATGGAAGGAAATGAGCTGTCTTTATTTTGCACCACGTCGATACAGGGCCAAGGGGAAATAAAGGAAGGAAAATAGTGGTCAGGTCATGTGAACAGGAAATAAACTTCCTAATTTCTCACTTACTCACCATGTTTGGCCTTGTCTGCCCAATGAGAAATCTTTGTTTTGACATGTCTTATTCAAACTGACCAATGAAAAGTTCAAGTGCTTTTAGTGCAGCCAACATCCAACAACCTCCACTTTCTTCTGATAGAGTCAAGTCCAATATTAAAATAATAAGGTACCCCTATTCCCTATTTAGCAGTAGTTTTTACCAGGGCTGTCAAACGTAGTGCACTACATAGGGAATAGAGTGCCTTTGGGACTCACACCCAGACTGAAACTGACTCACTAGACTCTAGGGGAGCCTTGGGCGGCCAACGCTTTTGTCTAAACTGTTTCTCAGATAGTTTATTGTTCTCAATCAACCTTGAAACAACCTCCTGGGTCCAGAGTCTGTACAAAACCACAGCTGCTGGCTCCCTGCTCCTCTCCCTCCTCTCATCCTCCTCCTCTCCTCCTCTCATCCCCCTCTCCTCCTCCTCATCCCTCTCTCCTCTCCTCCCTCTCATCCCTCTCTCCCTCTCCTCCTCCCATCCCTCCTCTCATCCCTCTCATCTCCTCCTCATCCCCTCTCCTCTCCTCCTCTCATCCCTCTCTCCTCTCTCCCTCCCTCTCTCATCCCCCTCTCCTCTCCTCCTCTCCCCTCCCCCTCTCCTCTCCTCCTCTCACCCCCTTCTCCCCCTCCCTCCCCCTCCCTCCCTCCTCTCATCCCCTCTCCTCTCCTCCTCTCATCCCCTCTCTTCTCCTCCTCTCATCCCCTCTCCTCTCCTCCTCTCATCCCCCTCTCCTCTCCTCCTCTCACCCCCCTCTCTTCTCCTCCTCTCATCCCCTCTCCTCTCCTCCTCTCACCCCCCTCTCCTCTCCTCCTCTCCTCCCCTCTCCTCTCCTCTCTTCTCAAAGCTTGTATTAACTTTATAGATCTCTTCTTAGATGAGCTGTTAGTCTGGCTAGCGAGGAAGAGGAGAATTCAGATCAATAATGCAGGGGAGGAAGTCAACAGGGACAGGATGGGAACTGACTTTGTGTGTGGAGTGGGGGTACACGTGTGTGTGTGTGTGTGTGTGTGTGTGTGTGTGTGTGTGTGTGTGTGTGTGTGTGTGTGTGTGTGTGTGTGTGTGTGTGTGTCGTGCACACGTTCGTGCACGCACTTTCCTTACCCTTACATTATAATAGATGTAGTAGACATTATAGCACAACGTTTCTTTACACAGTCAGTGCTCATACACACACACATATGTATTCCTGACTTTGTGTGTGTGTGTGTGTGTGTGTGTGTGTGTGTGTGTGTGTGTGTGTGTGTGTGTGTGTGTGTGTGTGTGTGTGTGTGTGTGTGTGTGTGTGTGCACGCTCATGTGTGGGTGTGTGACTTCAACCCCCATGCATTATTCAAAGCCACTGGAATAACACTGACAAAAGAACCAATCCCTCAGAGAGCCAGTCAACACTAAGCCTCAGCTGTCAATCAAGCCGTCTCGCCTATCAAATCTCTGCCGTGTGGTGATGCAGGACTTATGCTAAATCACGTCTCAGTCAAACTCCCCTGCAGGTGAGCTTTCATCCCTGATCATCGTCCCTTTCATCCTTCCCCCGTCTCTCTCTAGTAACATTCATCCGCTGACTGTTATCCATAAACAAGCGGTATTAAATATACAATAACCCCACAGCTCTCTTAATAAAACGTTGATGTTTTTATTGCTCTGTCATTTCATGTATGTGTGTATTATGTATCATATACAGCATCTGAGTGGATCCCCAGATATCCTATACATTCACAGCTCCTCCTCTCCACTGCCAGTCAACACAGATTACTCTCTGGGGTTCCGTCATTGTAGTAGTGTTGTGGGAAAATTATGGGAACGTTGTGGGAAAGTTACGGGAATGTTGTGGGAAAGTTACGGGAACGTTGTGGGAAAGTTACGGGAACGTTGTGGGAAAGTTACGGGAATGTTGTGGGAAAGTTACGGGAATGTTGTGGGAAAGTTACGGGAACGTTGTGGGACAGTTATGGGAATGTTGTGGGAAAGTTACGGGAACGTTGTGGGACAGTTACGGGAACGTTGTGGGAAAGTTACGGGAACGTTGTCAAGACTTTGGCACGTTGCTGCCGCGCGCCACTGTCAGGTGTCATTTTTGGGGAGCGTTTACGGGAGCGGAATTACACTGTCAGTCTGTCCGTCATGTGTGACACGAAGACAGATTGGGAATCATATTTTGAGAAATGACATTGTCAAGGTGAATGCCTTGTCCTGGCATTGGACAGGTGAATGTGAGGCATTGTTTATATTATGATTTGACAAGTGTCAGTGGAATGGATTCAGCTAATGTTGTCACATCTTATATTTGTTTTGGCTTCTACTTCCACAGTGAAATGTATCAATCTTACCTATTCATTCCCCATACTGTGTGTGCACATGCCTATGTTTGTCTGTCTGTGCATGTGTGTTCAGAGACTAGGCCTGATGTTAATAATCTGTTGTATGTTCAGAGACTAGGGTCTAATTATAATTCGTTGTGTGTTCAGAGACTAGGGCCTAATTATAGTAATCTGTTGTGTGTTCAGAGACTAGGCCTAATTATAGTAATCTGTTGTGTGTTCAGAGACTAGGGCCTAATTATAGTAATCTGTTGTGTGTTCAGAGTCTAGGGCCTAATTATAGTAATCTCGTTGTGTCTTCAGAGACTAGGCCTAATTATAGTAATCTGTTGTGTCTTCAGAGACCAGGGCTCAATTATAGTAATCTGTTGTGTGTTCAGAGACTAGCCCAATTATAGTAATCTGTTGTGTGTTCAGAGACTAGGCCCACTATAGTAATCTGTTGTGTGTTCAGAGACTAGGGCCTAATTATAGTAATCTGTTGTGTGTTCAGAGACTAGGGCCTAATTATAGTAATCTGTTGTGTGTTCAGAGACTAGGGCCTAATTATAGTAATCTGTTGTGTGTTCAGAGACTAGGGCCTAATTATAGTAATCTGTTGTGTGTTCAGAGACTAGGGCCTAATTATAGTAATCTGTTGTGTGTTCAGAGACTAGGGCCTAATTATAGTAATCTGTTGTGTGTTCAGAGACTAGGGCCTAATTATAGTAATCTGTTGTGTGTTCAGAGACTAGTGCCTGATGTTAATAATCTGTTGTGTGTTCAGAGGCTAGGGCCTAATTATAGTAATCTGTTGTGTGTTCAGAGACTAGGGCCTAATTATAGTAATCTGTTGTGTGTTCAGAGACTAGTGCCTGATGTTAACAATCTGTTGTATGTTCAGAGACTAGGGCCTGATGTTAATAATCTGTTGTGTGTTCAGAGACTAGGGCCTGATGTTAATAATCTGTTGTATGTTCAGAGACTAGGCCTAATTATAGTAATCTGTTGTGTGTTCAGAGACTAGGGCCTGATGTTAATAATCTGTTGTATGTCTGTACTAGGGCCTAATGATAATCATCTGTTGTATGTTCAGAGGCTAATCGCTCTTCTGGCATCCATAACTCCTGCTCTCCTCTCTTCTCTCTCTCCTCCTCTTCTCCATCTTCCTCCACAAATACACTCAGACATCGATCCCTGCATCTGGGAAGGGTGCTGGGGACAGTAATAACAGCAGACTTGTCATATATAAATAGTCTAGTGTCAGTGATAAAGCCTGTTGGCTGGGGGAAAAGACACCGTGCCTTCAGACAGTAGTCAGACCCCGTTACTTATTCAACATGTTTTTTCTCAACCATCTACACACAATACCCCATAATGACTTTTGTTTTTAGACATGTTTGCACATTTATTGAAGATGAAATACAGAAATATCTCATTTACATAAGTATTCACCCCGAAATACATGTCAAAGTCACCTTTGGCAGTGATCACAGCTGTGTCTTTAAAGTCTTGCTATGAATGTTCCAGCTGATTTAAGTCAAAACTGTAACTAGGCCACTCAGGAACATGGAATCTATTTTTGGTAAGCAACTCTAGTCTATATTTGCCCTTGTGTTTTAGGTTATTGTCCTGCAGACTGGACCAGGTTTTCCTCTGGGATTTTGCCTGTGCTTAGCCTTATTCCATTTCTTTGTATCCTACAAAACTCCCTAGTCCTTGCCGATGACAAGCACACCCATAACATGATGCAGGCACTAACATGCTTGAAAATATAGAGTGGTACTTAGTGATTTGTTGTGTTAGATTTGACCTAAACATAACGCTTCGTATTCAGGACATGAATTATTTTCTTTAGTTTTACTTTAGTGCCTTGTTGCAAACAGGATGCATGTTTTGGAGTATTTCTCTTCTGTACAGGCTTCCTCCTTTTCACTCTGTCATTAAGGTTAGTATTGTGGAGTAACTACAATGTTGTTGATCCATCCTCAGTTTTCTCCTATCAACAGCTATTACACTCTGTCACTGTTTTAAAGTCACCATTGGCTTCGTGGTGAAATCGCTGAGTGGTTTCCTTCCTTTCCTGAAGGGTGTATTGATACACCATCCAAAGTGTAATTACTTCACCATGCTCAAAGTGATATTCAATGTCTGCTTTTTATTTTATTTGTACCCATCTACCAATAGGTCTCCTTCTTTGCGAGGCTTTGGGGGAAAGTGCATCTACCAATACACTAGGTGCCCTTCTTTGCGAGGCATTGGGGCCCTTTCTTTAAGGCATTGTGAAAACATGTTTATTTGTGCTTGAATCTGTGTTTGAAATTCTCTGCTCGACCTGACAGATAATTGTGTGTGGGTTACAGAGACGAGGTAGTCATTTAAAAATCATGTTAAATGCTGTTTTTGCACACAGAGTGAGTCCATGCAACTTATTATGTGACTTGTGAAGCACTTGTTTTACTCCTGAACTTATTTAGGCTTGTCATAACAAAAGGGTTGAATCTTATTGACTCAAGAATGTTTTTGTTGTTGCCATTACCAAAGCAAGTGAAATAGACAATAAACAGACAATAAACAAAAGTAAAATAAACAATAATAAAATGAACAGTAAACATTACACATTCGACATTACACATTAGTTCCAAAAGAATAAGGACATTTCAAATGTCATTATGTGCAAATTGTCTCTCTCTCTCTCTCTCTCTCTCTCTCTCTCTCTCTCTCTCTCTCTCTCTCTCTCTCTCTCTCTCTCTCTCTCTCTCTCTCTCTCTCTCTCTCTGTCTCTCTGTCTCTCTCTCTCTCTCTCTCTCTCTCTCTCTCTCTCTCTCTCTCTCTCTCTCTCTCTCTCTCTCTCTCTCTCTCTCTGTCTCTCTGTCTCTCTGTCTCTCTCTCTCTCTCTCTCTCTCTCTCTCTGTCTCTCTCTCTCTCTCTCTCTCTCTCTCTCTCTCTCTCTCTCTCTCTCTCTCTCTCTCTCTCTCTCTCTCTCTCTCTCTCTCTCTCTCAATTCAATTCAATTCAATTCAATTCAAGGGCTTTATTGGCATGGGAAACGTGTTAACATTGCCAAAGCAAGTGAGGTAGATAATATACAAAAGTGAAATAAACAATAAAAATTAACAGTAAACATTACACATACAGAAGTTTCAAAACAATAAAGACATTACAAATGTCATATTATATATATATACAGTGTTTTAACCATGTACAAATGGTTAAAGGACACGATAAAATAAATAAGCATAAATATGGGTTATATTTACAATGATGTTTGTTCTTCATTGGTTGCCCTTTTCTCGTGGCAACAGGTCACAAATATTGCTGTTGTGATGGCACACTGTGGAATTTCACCCAGTAGATATGGGAGTTTATCAAGATTGGATTTGTTTTCGAATTCTTTGTGGATCTGTGTGGTCTGAGGGAAATATGTCTCTATAATATGGTCATACATTGGGCAGGAGGTTAGGAAGTGCAGCTCAGTTTCCACCTCATTTTGTGGGCAGTGGGCACATAGCCTGTCTTCTCTTGAGAGCCATGTCTGCCTTTTCAATAGCAAGGCTATGCTCACTGAGTCTGTACAGTCAAATCTCTCTCTCCTCTCTCCTCTCCCTCCCTCCCTCCCTCCCTCCCTCCCTCCCTCCTCCTCCCTCCTCCTCCCTCCCTCCTCCCTCCTCCTCCCTCCTCCCTCCCTCCCTCCCTCCCTCCCTCCCTCTGTCTGTCTGTCTGTCTGTCTGTCTGTCTGTCTGTCTGTCTGTCTGTCTGTCTGTCTGTCTGTCTGTCTGTCTGTCTGTCTCTCTCTCTCTCCCTCTCTCTCATTAATTATACACCTCTGGTTACAGTTAGCTGTGCTCACGGTCATATGTTACCTTTGTCCTCTCATTCCGTGATGCTAATGTTAATTGAGCCGCCGTGTTACCTCCGATTAGCATGCATCCTCTTTGTGTTTGGCTGCTGCCTCTGTTAGCCTCCCATTGGAGTTGTGACAGGGCTCTTTGATGCGTAATGTTGGCCAGGAAAGGCATTGTTTACTCTGTCAGAAAGCTCTTCCCCCCTGCAGAGAGAGAGAGACATAACACTAGTGCTCCAACGCCAACAATCAATGTTTTTAAGTCTGCTTTCCCTTGTGGTGGTACTCTTTATGCTGAGCTAATGATGAATGACCCTCAGAGGCTGTCACAGAGTTCAAAGGGAACTCAGGGACATTGCTGGGACATGCTGTTCCACTGATTGTACATATACTGTAAGGGTACTTCCATGCCCCTGTTAGATAGATATAGATGTGTAGTGAAAATCCATCTTGTGAGAGCAATATTGTAAGAGCCCTAACTTGATTTAAATACTTTGTGACTGAGTCAACTGCCAAGTTGAACTTTCCTGCCCACGGTACTCTTTGCATCCAGGGCATGTGCAGTGGTGTCTGTACCCAGTGGAGAGTGGCTCTCCCCTGGGTGTGGGGGGACTGGCTCTCCCCCTCCTCCCTGTACTGGTAAGGGGCTCCTGGCTTCCAGGCTCAGGAGGCTGAGGAAGGGGCTGGCAAGTGACGGGGGGTGTCAGGACGGAACGGGCCACAGCCTGCAGGTTGACTCTGAACTGTCACCATGATGGGCACGATGGGCTTGGGAGGACTGGGGACGGACCCCTGCCACATGGCTCCCACCATCCCTCACTGTCACGCCGACACACACACACACGTGCACGTGCACACACACACACACACACACACACACACACACACACACACACACACACACACACACACACACACACACACACACACACACACATACACACACACACACACACACACACACACACACACACACACACACAGAGAGTGGCCTGCCTCTGCCAGAGTGTGAGACACAGGAACTGATAGGTTGACACCATAGAACCTCTGCCTGCCACAGCGTGAACTAGACACAGGGACCGATACAGGGACTTGACACCCATAGAACCTCTGCCTGCCACAGCGTGATCTAGACACAGGAACCGATACAGGGACTTGACACCATAGAAGGGAAGAGGAGAAGAAGATGAAAGAGAAGACAGGAGACCGGAAAGAGAAGACTTGAAAGAGGAAAGAGAAGAGGAAAGAGGGAAAAAGAGAAGAGTTAGTGAGAGAGGAAAGAGAAGAGTGAGTGAGAGAGGAAAGAGAAGAGTGGGTGAAAGAGGAAAGAGAAGAGTGAGTGAGAGGGGAAAGAGAAGAGTTAGTGAGAGAGGAAAGAGAAGAGTGAGTGAGAGAGGAAAGAGAAGAGTGAGTGAGAGGAAGAGAAGAGTGAGTGAGAGGGGAAAGAGAAGAGTTAGTGAGAGAGAAAGAGAAGAGTGGGTGAGAGAGGAAAGAGAAGAGAGTGAGAGAGGAGAGAGGAAAGAGAAGAGTGAGTGAGAGAGGAAAGAAGAGTAGGTGAGAGTGAGAAGAGTTAGAGTGAGAGAGGGAAAGAGAAGAGTGGGTGAGAGAGGAAAGAGAAGAGTGAGTGAGAGAGGAAAGAGACAGAATGGAAATGAATGAAATGAAGAGGGCCAGAAGAAGTGAGAGAATTATATTTCCAGAGTGGAGAGAAACTGAATGGAGAAAAGAGCTGGAGAGATATGGAGATGAATAGAGAGATGAGAGAGAGAGAGAGAGAGAGAGAGAGAGAGAGAGAAAGAGAGAGAGAGAGAAAAGAGAGAGAGAGAGAGAAGGTTACATAAATTCACAGAGAAGGAGAATGAGAGATGGCCAGGTGGAGGGCATAAATTCTACTTCATGAGGCACTCTGGCTAAACTCAGAGCCCACACACACACACACTCGCTTACACACACACTCGCACACACACACACACACACACACACACACACACACACACACACACACACACACACACACACACACACACACACACACACACACACACACACACACACACACACACACACACACACACACACACACCACTTGCATTGAGTAATGAGGCCATAAGAGCAGTGTCAGGAAAAAGGTGCTTACTCAGGTGACAACAATACAACAGCTCAGCTTCCAGCACTGTAGCTACACCAGGAAACGTTGTAACAACCACGTAACAACCATATCACGTAATCCGCCGGCAACAAGCATGTAATCTCTGTCGACGTTCTGGCAGTAATCTTCCTGACTCGAGTTGTCATTCAGATTTCTTTACAAGGCATAAGCCTCTTGTCTAATCAGCAGTTGCGTGCATTGTTACACGGTGTGTGAGGGACGAAAAACGGAATTAATTCAAAAGTGAACAATTCTTTGCTTTGAATGTGATCAGACAGAGACACAAAATGTGAGAAATTTAGGACACATACAGTATTACGTAAATCAAATATATGGGAGTATTGTAGGAAACATACAGTATTAGGTAAATCAATTGGAGAGGGGTAACATACAGTATTAGGTAAACCAAATGGAGAGGGGTAATGTAGGAAACATACAGTATTAGGAAACCAAATGGAGAGGGGTAATGTAGGAAACATACAGTATTAGGTAAACCAAATAGAGGGGTAATGTAGGAAACATACAGTATTAGTAAACCAAATGGAGAGGGGTAATGTAGGAAACATACAGTATTAGGTAAACCAAATGGAGAGGGGTAATGTAGGAAACATACAGTATTAGGTAAACCAAATGGAGAGGGGTAATGTAGAAACATACAGTATTAGGTAAACCAAATGGAGAGGGGTAATGTAGGAAACATACAGTATTAGGTAAACCAAATGGAGAGGGGTAATGTAGGAAACATACAGTATTAGGTAAACCAAATGGAGAGGGGTAATGTAGGAAACATACAGTATTAGGTAAACCAAATGGAGAGGGGTAATGTAGGAAACATACAGTATTAGGTACACCAAATGGAGAGGAGTCATGTAGGAAATGGAGGAGATGCTATTATGTTTGCCATGTCTTGTGTAACCTCCCTGTGAATACCTTAGAAACATGGTGCCAAAAACAACATGAAAAAGCCATAAACAGCGTGTTTTATGTATTTCATGCAGACTGGCTTTTTTTTCACTGAGCTTCTCTCACTTAAAAATGAATTATAAAATCTTCCCTCTGTGTCCTTACAGCTGTGGTATCATCTACCCCCTTCAGTTGTGGTATCATCTAATACCTTCAGCTGTGGTATCATCTACCCCATTCAGCTGTTTTACATCACCCCTTAACCCCCTTCAGTTGTGGTATCATCTACCCCCTTACAGCTGTGGTATCATCTACCCTTCAGTTGTGGTATCATCTACCCCCTTCAGTTGTGGTATCATCTCCCCTTAGTTGTGGTATCATCTACCCCCCTTCAGCTGTGGTATCATCCCATCTACCCTTCAGTTGTGGTATCATCTACCCCCTTCAGCTTGGTATCATCTACTTGTGGTATCATCTACCCCTTCAGCTGTGGTATCATCTACCCTTCAGCTGTGGTATCATCTACCCCCTTGGTATCATCTACCCCCATCAGTTACGCTGTATCATCTACCCCTTCAGTTGTGGTATCATCTACCCCTTCAGTTGTGGTATCATCTACCCCTTCTACCCCTGTGGTATCATCTACCCCTTCAGCTGTGGTATCATCTACCCCCTTCAGCTGTGGTATCATCTACCCCCTTCAGCTGTGGTATCATCTACCCCCTTCAGCTGTGGTATCATCTACCCCCTTCAGTTGTGGTATCATCTACCCCCTTCAGTTGTGGTATCATCTACCCCTTCAGCTGTGGTATCATCTACCCCCTCAGTTGTGGTATCATCTACCCCCTTCAGTTGTGGTATCATCTACCCCAGCTGTGGTATCATCTACCCCCTAGTGGTATCATCTACCCCCTTCAGTTGTGGTATCATCTACCCCCAGTTACGGTATCATCTACCCCTTCAGCTGTGGTATCATCTACCCTTCAGCTGTGGTATCATCTACCCCCTTCAGTTGTCATCTACCCCCTTCAGTTGTGGTATCATCTACCCCCTTCAGCTGTGGTATCATCTACCCCCTCAGTTACGGTATCATCTACCCCCTTCAGTTGTGGTATCATCTACCCCCTTCAGTTGTGGTATCATCTACCCCCATCAGTTGCGGTATCATCTACCCCCTCAGTTACGGTACCCCCCTTCAGTTGTGGTATCATCTGTGTGTATCATCTACCCCTTCAGTTGTGGTATCATCTACCCCTTCAGTTATGGTATCATCTACCCCCTTCAGTTGTTAACATCTACCCCTTCAGTTACGTATCATCTACCCCCTTCAGTTGTGGTATCATCTACCCCTTCAGTTACGGTAAATCATCTACCCCTTCAGTTGTGGTATCATCTACTTCTTCAGTTGTGGTAACATCTACCCCTTCAGTTGTGGTATCATCTACCCCCTTCAGTTGTGGTATCATCTACCCCTGTCAGTTGCGGTATCATCTACCCCTTCAGTTGTGGTATCATCTACCCCCTTCAGTTGTGGTATCATCTACCCCTTCAGTTGTGGTATCATCTACCCCCTGTCAGTTGTGGTAACATCTACTTTAGGCCTTCAGTTGCGGTATCATTTACCCCCTTCAGTTGTGGTATCATCTACCCTTCAGCTGTGGTATCATCTACCCCTTCAGTTGTGGTATCATCTACCCCCTTCAGTTGTGGTATCATCTACCCCTTCCCCAGTTGTGGTATCATCTACCCTTCAGTCAGTTGTGGTATCTGTTGTGGTATCATCTACCCCTTCAGTTGTATCTGTTCAGTTACGGTATCATCTACCCCCTTCAGTTGTGGTATCCCCCTTCAGCTGTGGTATCATCTACCCCCTTCAGTTGTGGTATCATCTACCCCTTCAGCTGTTATCATCTACCCCTGTGGTATCATCTACTCCCTTCAGTTGTGGTATCATCTACCCCTTCAGTTGTGGTATCATCTACTCTTCAGTTGTGGTATCCCTTCAGTTGTGGTATCATCTACCCCCTTCAGCTGTGGTATCATCTACTCAGCTGTGGTATCATTCAGTTGTGGTATCATCTACCCCTTCAGTTGTGGTATCATCTACCCCCTTCAGTTGTGGTATCATCTACCCTTCAGTTGTGGTATCATCTACTCCCTTCAGTTGCGATATCATCTACCCCATAAAGCCATAAATACGTGTTGTTGATTTTGACTTGTTAGGATCAATATTATCATGTATCACTGTTGGGGGCTATACACTGAACTTACTACGATGGACTCCCTGATAGAGCAAAGCATAGTTTGCCCTTGCCAATAGGAAGTCCATTCACCCTTCCCTCCAGTGTCCTCTTGTATAACCCTAAGGAGATGGAGGCTTCCTTTGAGAAGTGATACATACTGTATGTAATGAGGATAGGCTTGTGTGTTCTTTTGAAGAAGGCCTTTTGATTGTTGGGCGTTTGATCGCCGGGTTTTGTTGTCGCCGCGGTAACAGGATAGATGCGACATTGATATCGGAGCGCTTGACTCATTCCTCCTTATCTTTGATGTTCATCTCTGCTTTGTCTCGTTACACTGACCCAGTCTACTGTGGAATTATTAGTGACAAAGGGTTGTTTTGGTACCTGTAGCCACTTAGCCTAGCCTGGTTTCTGATCTGCTTGCTGTCTTGCCAACCCCCTACAGTATGTGTGACAATAGGAGTTGGCAAATGGCACAAACAGATGTGGAAACCAGGCCAGCTGTAGTCAGGCACCCCAGGTCAAAGAAAATGACTGAATCTTCTCAGTCACTGTCGTCCCTCCAAGGTTGTAGCCAGATCAAGAGCGCGTCGCCTGCGAGCTGATAAGACTCAGCCTGGGCAGTGAAGCAGTGGTGTGTTTAGCAGAGGTGTTCATCTGACATCACATCTCAGAAAGGTTAGGCTGTATATCACTGAAGACTGGTGGGAGGAGCTATAGGCTCATGGTAACCTCTGAGGTGAACCTGTCTCCCTCTCCTCCCACAGAGCTACCTCTATTAACCCCTTCACCCCCAAACCAGGTCCATACCCCCGCCTCCCCTGATCACCACACATCACCAACAGACAGGAAGAGCAGCAGGAAGATGGAATTAAAAGAGTAAAGGTGTTATACACAGTATGTTCTGATGACAGGGTCACACAGCAAGACAGATAAACCTGTTTAATAAACGCCGGGCCTGATGGGATCTAGCCGGGCCATGGTATGTCAGATAAAAACGACTTACGCCGCCCCGGCAGACAGACCCAGAAGGGGCCTCAGATGAAGGAACTTGTTGCCAGGGTTTTTGACAGTTGCTGAAATTGCTTTGCGAGTCTGAAAGGAGATGGGCCGGCAGTGTGAGAGGCAGCTGCAGTGTGTGTTTACCAGGGGCCAGATCCACGTGGATGGGATCGCTACCTCTCCAGCATGTGTGTGTGTGAGTGTGTGTGTCTGCAGGTTGATGTAGACGCGTGTGTGTCTGTCTGGGGTGTGAATGGATGGTGGCTGCAGAGAGACTGGTGGCTGTTGAATGGTCATGCTGATGACACTGTCTGACATCACACTGCTTTGACCTCCAAGAGTGTCTATCACCAGACAGTTCATCAGCAATACTTTCATATATACACACACACACACGCGCACACACACACAAATTTCTATATATATATATATATATATATATATATATATATATATATATATATATATATATATATATATATATATATAAATGTATTTATATATACATATATATATATACACACACACCACCTTTCCACCCGCGGGGCCGTAGGGCACAGTGCGGGGGTCTTCTGGGCCCTGGGCCAGCAGTCAGCCATAGATCTGCCTACACCAAGGGGCGAGGGTCACAGCCACTGATTCAGGTAATGACCCCACCACCCTGGGACTGGGACTCCTGCTCTCTATCGGTCTTAATGATGCCAGAGGGGAAGGGGCTAGGGGGTTAGAGAGGCCCTAGTCAGGGGGAAGGGGCCCTAGTCAGGGTTAGAGAGGCCCTAGTCAGGGGGCAGGGGGTTAGAGAGGCCCTAGTCAGGGGGAAGGGGGTTAGAGAGGCCCTAGTCAGGGTGAAGGGGCCCTAGTCAGGGGGAAGGGGCTAGGAGTGGAGAGGTCCTAGTCAGGGGGAAGGGGCTAGGGGGTTAGAGAGGCCCTAGTCAGGGGGAAAGGGGTTAGAGAGGCCCTAGTCAGGGGGAAGGGGGTTAGAGTGTCCCTAGTCAGGGGGAAGGGGTTAGAGAGGCCCTAGTCAGGGGCTAGGGGGTTAGAGAGGTCCTAGTCAGGGGGAAGGGGCTAGGGGGTTAGAGAGGCCCTAGTCAGGGGGAAGGGGCTAGGGGGTTAGAGAGGCCCTAGTCAGGGGGAAGGGGCTAGGGGGTTAGAGAGGTCCTAGTCAGGGGGAAGGGGCTAGGGGGTTAGAGGGGCCCTAGTCAGGGGGAAGGGTCTAGGGGGTTAGAGAGGCCCTAGTCAGGGGGAAGGGGCTAGGGTTGGAGAGGCCCTAGTCAGGGTGAAGGGGCTAGGAAGTTAGAGAGGCCCTAGTCAGGGGGAAGGGGCTAGGGGGTTAGAGAGGCCCTAGTCTGGGGGAAGGGGCTAGGGGGTTAGAGAGGCCCTAGTCAGGGGGAAGGGGCTAGGGGGTTAGAGAGGCCCTAGTCAGGGGAAGGGGCTAGGGGGTTAGAGAGGCCCTAGTCAGGGGGAAGGGGCTAGGGGGTTAGAGTGGCCCTAGTCAGGATGAAGAGTCTGGGTAGAAATGCCTCATTTGGGGAGTCGTAGTAGTCTGCCTTGTGTTGTGGCTCCTGGACTCACTGAGATGACGTTCCGGCGCTAAGTCTCATAGCACAGTATGATATTATCCAATGCATTTTATACCTTATATGTACAGTGATTACTTGGCTAATGTACCGGGTTCAGCCACTCAGAGACACATGCATAAGCATCAGGGAGGAATCTGTAACGGTGCCCTGTTTTTCCCCACACATTTGCATTAGGTGTAATTTAGGTAGTCAACCCATCAGTATGTGATGGTGAACAGTCAACAGTCAAATAGAAAGATGGAGGACTGTTCAACCTCTAACCTCCCTCAGATGTAGAGTGCATATTGAAGTGTGCTTGTGACGTTGCTGATGGAGCACCGTGTCTCAGCCAGCCTCTGGAAAGTTAATAGGTTTCATTTCCCTCTCCACTTGACCTTTTCTATTCCTCCCTGCATTAAATATGCATTAGACCTAAAGTCTGTCACCACAGCCTGCTACATCCGCACCTCACCCCCCAAACCTTCTCACCCCACTCACCTCACCTTACCCCTCAACCCTCCTCATCCCCCTCACCTCACCCCTCACCTTAACCCCCAACCCTAGAGTAGAGTACTGTATAGTACTGTAGAGTAGAGTACTGTAGAGTACTGTAGAGTAGAGTACTGTAGAACACTGTAGAGTACTGTAGAGTAGAGTACTGTAGAACACTGTAGAGTACAGTAGAGTAGAGTACTGTAGAACACTGTAGAGTACTGTAGAGTAGAGTACTGTAGAACACTGTAGAGTACAGTAGAGTAGAGTACTGTAGAACACTGTAGAGTACTGAAGAGTAGAGTACTGTAGAACACTGTAGATTAGACTACTGTAGAGTACTGTGGAGTAGAGTACTGTAGAACACTGTAGAGTACTGTAGAGTAGAGTACTGTAGAACACTGTAGATTAGACTACTGTAGAGTACTGTGGAGTAGAGAATCATACTACATTGTGATTGACTTTATGTTATGAATAGTAGGCTAGCATTAAAGCTATATTTGTCTGTGTGTTTACTTGGGACATGAAAGGGTCATAATCTTGTTGGAAAGGCTGGCAAATCCTCCTCATTCTTCTAATTGAGTCACATTATCAAAGGCTTCAGGAAACAAGAGTGAAGATTAGTTCCATTCAGCCACCAATCTAATCCATTCATGGGGCTCTCTCTAAACGTGTCTCCACCAGCATTTAATAACACTACTGTTTATTCAAGTTGAAATAGATGTTTGATGTTTAACTGTCTGAGGGAGGATATCCGTTTGGATTGATTCAGCTCTCTAGACGCTGCCAGACTTCTAATAGACCTGGGAGTGGTCGTGTGACGTGAGCAGGCTGAAGACTATCACAGCTCTCAGCCTGCCCTGTTGTTTCCCAAGACCCTATGATGACAATATACGTTAATTAAGCCATAAGGCCCGAGGGGGTGTGGTATATACAGTGCCTTTCGAAAGTATTCGGCCCCCTTGAACTTTGCGACCTTTTGCCACATTTCAGGCTTCCAACATAAAGATATAAAACTGTATTTTTTTGTGAAGAATCAACAACCATTGGGACACAATCATGAAGTGGTACGACATTTATTGGATATTTCAAACTTTTTTAACAAATCAAAAACTGAAAAATTGGGCGTGCAAAATTATTCAGCCCCCTTAAGTTAATACTTTGTAGCGCCACCTTTTGCTGCGATTACAGCTGTAAGTCGCTTGGGGTAGGTCTCTATCAGTTTTGCACATCGAGAGACTGACATTTTTTTCCAATTCCTCCTTGCAAAACAGCTCGAGCTCAGTGAGGTTGGATGGAGAGCATTTGTGAACAGCAGTTTTCAGTTCTTTCCACAGATTCTCGATTGGATTCAGGTCTGGACTTTGACTTGGCCATTCTAACACCTGGATATGTTTATTTTTTAACCATTCCATTGTAGATTTTGCTTTATGTTTTGGATCATTGTCTTGTTGGAAGACAAATCTCCGTCCCAGTCTCAGGTCTTTTGCGGACTCCATCAGGTTTTCTTCCAGAATGGTCCTGTATTTGGCTCCATCCATCTTCCCATCAATTTTAACCATCTTCCCTGTCCCTGCTGAAGAAAAGCAGGCCCAAACCATGATACTGCCACCACCATGTTTGACAGTGGGTATGGTGTGTTCAGGGTGATGAGCTGTGTTGCTTTTACGCCAAACATAACGTTTTGCATTGTTGCCAAAAAGTTCAATTTTGGTTTCATCTGACCAGAGCACCTTCTTCCACATGTTTGGTGTGTCTCCCAGGTGGCTTGTGGCAAACTTTAAACAACACTTTTTATGTATATCTTTAAGAAATGGCTTTCTTCTTGCCACTCTTCCATAAAGGCCAGATTTGTGCAATATACGACTGATTGTTGTCCTATGGACAGAGTCTCCCACCTCAGCTGTAGATCTCTGCAGTTCATCCAGAGTGATCATGGGCCTCTTGGCTGCATCTCTGATAAGTCTTCTCCTTGTATGAGCTGAAAGTTTAGAGGGACGGCCAGGTCTTGGTAGATTTGCAGTGGTCTGATACTCCTTCCATTTCAATATTATCGCTTGCACAGTGCTCCTTGGGATGTTTAAAGCTTGGGAAATCTTTTTGTATCCAAATCCAGCTTTAAACTTCTTCACAACAGTATCTCGGACCTGCCTGGTGTGTTCCTTGTTCTTCATGATGCTCTCTGCGCTTTTATCGGACCTCTGAGACTATCACAGTGCAGGTGCATTTATACGGAGACTTGATTACACACAGGTGGATTGTATTTATCATCATTAGTCATTTAGGTCAACATTGGATCATTCAGAGATCCTCACTGAACTTCTGGAGAGAGTTTGCTGCACTGAAAGTAAAGGGGCTGAATAATTTTGCACGCCCAATTTTTCAGTTTTTGATTTGTTAAAAAAGTTTGAAATATCCAATAAATGTCGTTCCACTTCATGATTGTGTCCCACTTGTTGTTGATTCTTCACAAAAAAAATACAGTTTTATATCTTTATGTTTGAAGCCTGAAATGTGGTATACGGTCTGATATACCACAGCTGTCAGCCAATCAGCATTCAGGGCACGAACCACCCAGTTTATAAAACCAAACATTCCACTGATGGTACAGTATACAATCTACTACAATGTTAAAGTACAGACAGTAATGTTGTATAGTATCTTTATAGTATAGTTTACAACTTCTCATTTATATTCCCTAAAACAAAAGTGGTTTTACTGCTATTACTGACACAGTTGGTGTTTTTCAAGGATATATGGTTTGGTAAAAACAGACGTATCAACTGTAGCTTAGCTACGACAACACAGAGAGAAGCTATGGAGAGTCTAGGCCTGCAATCTGCCTCCCTCATACAGAGCATATTGGCGCTGTTATCTCCCACTAACCTCTGATTAGAGCTCTCCGCTAACCGCCACTACCGCTCACTGGCTACGTCTGAACGGCTGCCAACGCCTGGGCAGTGGTGCAGAGAGAAATGCGAGAAAGAGGGGGACGGGTGTAGTGGGAGAGCGAGGGAGGAGAGAGAGAGGGAGAGACTGAAGTCAGAGGTGAGCAAGTGACCGTCAATACAGAGTCACATAGACCATCATGCATAGATGTGCC
>NC_088238.1:13018358-13038116 GCF_036934945.1 Oncorhynchus masou masou | reverse complement strand
ATTGGCTGACAGCTGTGGTATATCAGACCGTATACCACAGGTATGACAAAACATGTATTTTTACTGCTCTAATTATGTTGGTAACCAGTTTATAACAGCAATGAGGCACCTTGGGGGTTTGTTGTATATGGCCAACATACCATAACTAAGGGCTGTATCCAGGCATAAGAACAGCCCTTAGCCGTGGTATATTGGCTGTATACCACACCCCCTCGGGCCTTATGGCTTAATTAACGTATATTGTCATCATAGGGTCTTGGGAAACAACAGGGCAGGCTGAGAGCTGTGATAGTCTTCAGCCTGCTCACGTCACACGACCACTCCCAGGTCTATTAGAAGTCTGGCAGCGTCTAGAGAGCTGAATCAATCCAAACGGATATCCTCCCTCAGACAGTTAAACATCAAACATCTATTTCAACTTGAATAAACAGTAGTGTTATTAAATGCTGGTGGAGACACGTTTAGAGAGAGCCCCATGAATGGATTAGATTGGTGGCTGAATGGAACTAATCTTCACTCTTGTTTCTGAAGCCTTTGATAATGTGACTCAATTAGAAGAATGAGGAGGATTTGCCAGCCTTTCCAACAAGATTATGACCCTTTCATGTCCCAAGTAAACACACAGACAAATATAGCTTTAATGCTAGCCTACTATTCATAACATAAGTAATCTGGTCAAATGTAGTATGATTCTCTACTCCACAGTACTCTACAGTAGTCTAATCTACAGTGCTCTACAGTACTCTACTCTTCAGTGTTCTACAGTACTCTACTCTACTGTACTCTACAGTGCTCTACAGTACTCTACTCCACAGTACTCTACAGTAGTCTAATCTACAGTGTTCTACAGTACTCTACTCTTCAGTACTCCACAGTACTATACAGTACTCTACTCTAGGGTTGGGGGTTAAGGTGAGGGGTGAGGTGAGGGGGATGAGGAGGGTTGAGGGGTAAGGTGAGGTGAGTGGGGTGAGGAGGTTTGGGGGTGAGGTGCGGATGTAGCAGGCTGTGGTGACAGACTTTAGGTCTAATGCATATTTAATGCAGGGTGGAAACAGAAAAGGTCAAGTGGAGAGGAAATGAAACCTATTAACTTTCCAGAGGCTGGCTGAGACACGGTGCTCCATCAGCAACGTCACAAGCACACTTCAATATGCACTCTACATCTGAGGGAGGTTAGAGGTTGAACAGTCCTCCATCTTTCTATTTGACTGTTGACTGTTCACCATCACATACTGATGGGTTGACTGCCTAAATTACACCTAATGCAAATGTGTGGGGAAAAACAGGGCACCGTTACAGATTCCTCCCTGATGCTTATGCATGTGTCTCTGAGTGGCTGAACCCGGTACATTAGCCAAGCAATCACTGTACATATAAGGTATAAAAATGCATTGGATAATATCATACTGTGCTATGAGACTTAGCGCCGGAACGTCATCTCGGTGAGTCCAGGAGCCACAACACAAGGCAGAATACTACGACTCCCCAAATGAGGCATTTCTACCCAGACTCTTCATCCTGACTAGGGCCTCTCTAACCCCCTAGCCCCTTCCCCCTGACTAGGGCCTCTCTAACCCCCTAGCCCCTTCCCCCTGACTAGGGCCTCTCTAACCCCCTAGCCCCTTCCCCCTGACTAGGGCCTCCTCTAACCCCTAGCCCCTTCCCCCTGACTAGGGCCTCTGTAACCCCCTAGCCCCTTCCCCCTGACTAGGGCCTCTCTAACCCCCTAGCCCCTTCACCCTGACTAGGGCCTCTCCAACCCGAGCCCCTTCCCCCTGACTAGGGCCTCTCTAACTTCCTAGCCCCTTCCCCCTGACTAGGGCCTCTCCAACCCGAGCCCCTTCCCCCTGACTAGGGCCTCTCTAACCCCCTAGTCCCTTCCCCCTGACTAGGACCTCTCTAACCCCTTAGACCCTTCCCCCTCTGACTAGGGCCCCTCTAACCCCCTAGCCCCTTCCCCCTGACTAGGGCCTTTCTAACCCCTAGCCCCTTCCCCCTGACTAGTGCCTCCTAACCCCCTAGTCCCTTCCCCTGACTAGGACCTCTCTAACCCCCTAGCCCCTTCCCCCTGACTAGGGCCTCTGTAACCCCCTAGCCCATTCCCCTGACTAGGGCCTCTCTTAACCCCCTAGCCCCTTCCCCCTGACTAGGGCCTCTAACCCACTAGCCCCTTCCCCCTGACTAGAGCCTCTCTAACCCCCTAGTCCCTTCCCCTGACTAGGACCCCCTCTAACCCCTAGCCCCTTCCCCCCTGACTAGGGCCTCTCTAACCCCTAGTCCCTTCCCCCTGACTAGGACCTCTCTAACCCCTAGTCCCTTCCCCCTGACTAGGGCCTCTCTAACCCTAGCCCCTGACTAGGGCCTCTCTAACCCCCGAGCCCCTTCCCCCTGACTAGGGCCTCTAACCCCCTAGCCCCTTCCCCCTGACTAGGACCTCTGTAACCCCTAGCCTCCCCCTGACTAGGGCCTCTGTAACCCCCTAGCCCATTCCCCTGACTAGGGCCTCTTAACCCCCTAGCCCCCTTCCCCTGACTAGGGCCTCTAACCCACTAGCCCCTTCCCCCTGACTAGTGCCTCTCTAACCCCTAGTCCCTTCCCCCTGACTAGGACCTCTCTAACCCCTAGCCCCCTTCCCCCTGACTAGGGCCTCTCTAACCCCCTAGTCCCTTCCCCCTGACTAGACTTCTCTAACCCCCTAGCCCCTTCCCCTGACTAGGGCCTCTGTAACCCCCTAGCCCCTCCCCCTGACTAGGGCCTCTGTAACCCCCTAGCCCATTCCCCCTGACTAGGGCCTCTAACCCCCTAGCCCCTTCCCTCTGACTAGGGCCTCTAACCCCTTCCCTCTGACTAGGGCCTCTGTAACCCCCTAGCCCCTCCCCCCTGACTAGGGCCTCTGTAACCCTCAGCCCATTCCCCTGACTAGGGCCTCTCTAACCCCCTAGCCCCTTCCCTCTGACTAGGGCCTCTCTAACCCCCTTCCCTCTGACTAGGGCCTCTCTAACCCCCTTCCCCCTGACTAGGGCCTCTCTAACCCGATAGCCCCTTCCCCCTGACTAGGGCCTCTCTAACCCCCTAGCCCCTTCCCTCTGACTAGGTCCTCTCTAACCCCCTAGCCCCTTCCCCCTGACTAGGGCCTCTATAACCCCCTAGCCCCTTCCCCCTGACTAGGGCCTCTCTAACACCCTTCCCCCTGACTAGGGCCTCTCTAACCCCCTAGCCCCTTCCCCCTGACTAGGGCCTCTCTAATCCCCTTCCCCCTGACTAGGGCCTCTATAACCCCCTAGCCCCTTCCCCCTGACTAGGGCCTCTCTAATCACCTTCCCCCTGACTAGGGCCCCTTCCCCCTGACTAGGGCCTCTCTAACCCCCTTCCCCCTGACTAGGGCCTCTCTAATCCCCTTCCCCCTGACTAGGACCTCTAATCCCCTTCCCACTGACTAGGGCCTCTCTAACCCTGACTAGGGCCCCTTCCCCCTGACTAGGGCCTCTCTAACCCCCTAGCCCCTTCCCCTCTGGCATCATTAAGACCGATAGAGAGCAGGAGTCCCAGTCCCAGGGTGGTGGGGTCATTACCTGAATCAGTGGCTGTGACGCCATCACCCCCCGGTGTAGAGGCAGATCCCTGTGACTGAGCTGCTGGCCCAGGGCCAAGACCCCCGCACTGTGCCCCTACAGCCCCACCGAGTAGAAAATTAGTGTGTGTGTGTATATATACATATTTATATATATGTGTGTCATCAGCATGACCATTCAACAGCCACCAGTCTCTCTGCAGCCACCATCCATTCACACCCCAGACAGACACACACGCGTCTACATCAACCTGCAGACACACACACTCACACACACACATGCTGGAGAGGTAGCGATCCCATCCACGTGGATCTGGCCCCTGGTAAACACACACTGCAGCTGCCTCTCACACTGCCGGCCCATCTCCTTTCAGACTCGCAAAGCAATTTCAGCAACTGTCAAAAACCCTGGCAACAAGTTCCTTCATCTGAGGCCCCTTCTGGGTCTGTCTGCCGGGGCGGCGTAAGTCGTTTTATCTGACATACCATGGCCCGGCTAGATCCCATCAGGCCCGGCGTTTATTAAACAGGTTTATCTGTCTTGCTGTGTGACCCTGTCATCAGAACATACTGTGTATAACACCTTTACTCTTTTAATTCCATCTTCCTGCTGCTCTTCCTGTCTGTTGGTGATGTGTGGTGATCAGGGGGAGGGCGGGGGTATGGACCCTGGTTTGGGGGTGAAGGGGTTAATAGAGGTAGCTCTGTGGGAGGAGAGGAGACAGGTTCACCTCGGGGTTACCATGAGCCTATAGCTCCTCCCACCAGTCTTCAGTGATATACAGCCTAACCTTTCTGAGATGTGATGTCAGATGAACACCTCTGCTAAACACACCACTGCTTCACTGCCCAGGCTGAGTCTTATCAGCTCGCAGGGCGACGCGCTCTTGATCTGGCTACAACCTTGGAGGGACGACAGTGACTGAGAAGATTCAGTCATTTTCTTTGACCTGGGGTGCCCTGACTACAGCTGGCCTGGTTTCACATCTGTTTGTGCCGTCTTGCCAACTCCTATTGTCACACATACTGTAGGGGTTGGCAAGACAGCACAAGCAGATCAGAAACCAGGCTAGGCTAGAGTGGCTACAGGTACCAAAACAACCCTTTGTCACTAATAATTCCACAGTAGACTGGGTCAGTGTAACGAGACAAAGCAGAGATGAACATCAAAGATAAGGAGGAATGAGTCCAAGCGGCTCCGATATCAATATCGCATCTATCCTGTTACCGCGGCGACAACAAAACCCCGGCGATCAAACGCCCAACAATCAAAAGGCCTTCTTCAAAAGAACACACAAGCCTATCCTCATTACATACAGTATGTATCACTTCTCAAAAGGAAGCCTCCATCTCCTTAGGGTTATACAAGAGGACACTGGAGGGAAGGGTGAATGGACTTCCTATTGGCAAGGGCAAACTATGCTTTGCTCTATCAGGGAGTCCATCGTAGTAAGTTCAGTGTATAGCCCCCAACAGTGATACATGATAATATTGATCCTAACAAGTCAAAATCAACAACACGTATTTATGGCTTTATGGGGTAGATGATATCGCAACTGAAGGAGTAGATGATACCCAACTGTAGATGATACCACAACTGAAGGGGGTAGATGATACCACAACTGAAGGGGGTAGATGATACCACAACTGAAGGGGGTAGATGATACCACAACTGAAGGGAGTAGATGATACCACAGCTGAAGGGAGTAGATGATACCACAACTGAAGGGGGTAGATGATACCGTAACTGAAGGGGTAGATGATACCACAGCTGAAGGGGGTAGATGATACCACAGCTGAAGGGGGTAGATGATACCACAGCTGACAGGGGTAGATGATACCACAGCTGACAGGGGTAGATGATACCACAACTGAAGGGGGTAGATGATACCACAACTGAAGGGGGTAGATGATACCACAACTGAAGGGGGTAAATGATACCGCAACTGAAGGGAGTAGATGTTACCACAACTGAAGGGGGTAGATGATACCACAACTGAAGGGGGATAGATGATACCACAACTGAAGGGGGATGATAGATGATACCACAGCTGACAGGGGTAGATGATACCACAGCTGAAGGGTAGATGATACCACAACTGAAGGGGGTAGATGATACCACAACTGAAGGGGGTAGATGATACCACAACTGAAGGGGGTAGATGATACCGTAACTGAAGGGGGTAGATGATACCGTAACTGAGGGGGTAGATGATACCACAACTGAAGGGGGTAGATGATACCACAACTGAAGGGGTTAGATGATACCACAGCTGACAGGGGTAGATGATACCACAGCTGACAGGGGTAGATGATACCACAGCTGAAGGGGGTAGATGATACCACAGCTGACAGGGGTAGATGATACCACAGCTGAAGGGGGTAGATGATACCACAACTGACAGGGTAGATGATACCACAGCTGAAGGGGGTAGATGATACCACAGCTGACAGGGGTAGATGATACCACAGCTGAAGGGGGTAGATGATACCACAGCTGAAGGGGGTAGATGATACCACAGCTGAAGGGGGTAGATGTTACCACAACTGAAGGGGGTAGATGATACCACAACTGAAGGGGGTAGATGATACCACAGCTGAAGGGGGTAGATGATACCACAGCTGAAGGGGGTAGATGTTACCACAACTGAAGGGGGTAGATGATACCACAGCTGACAGGGGTAGATGATACCACAGCTGAAGGGGGTAGATGATACCACAACTGACAGGGTAGATGATACCACAACTGAAGGGGGTAGATGATACCACAGCTGAAGGGGTAGATGATACCACAACTGAAGGGGGTAGATGATACCACAGCTTAAGGGGGTAGATGATACCACAACTGAAGGGGGTAGATGATACCACAGCTTAAGGGGGTAGATGTTACCACAACTGAAGGGGGTAGATGATACCACAGCTGAAGGGGGTAGATGATACCACAAGATGATACTGAAGGGGGTAGATGATACCACAGCTGAAGGGGGATGATACCACAGCTGATGATGATACCACAGCTGTAAGGACACAGAGGGAAGATTTTATAATTCATTTTTAAGTGAGAGAAGCTCAGTGAAAAAAAAGCCAGTCTGCATGAAATACATAAAACACGCTGTTTATGGCTTTTTCATGTTGTTTTTGGCTAACACCATGTTTCTAAGGTATTCACAGGGAGGTTACACAAGACATGGCAAACATAATAGCATCTCCTCCATTTGATTTACCAAGTACTGTATGTTTCCTACATTACCCCTCTCCATTTGGTTTACCTAATACTGTATGTTTCCTACATTACCCATCTCCATTTGGTTTACCTAATACTGTATGTTTCCTACATTACCCCTCTCCATTTGGTTTACCTAATACTGTATGTTTCCTACATTACCCCTCTCCATTTGGTTTACCTAATACTGTATGTTTACTACAATACTCCCATATATTTGATTTACCTAATACTGTATGTTTACTACATTACCCCTCTCCATTTGGTTTACCTAATACTGTATGTTTCCTACATTACCCCTCTCCATTTGGTTTACCTAATACTGTATGTTTCCTACATTACCCCTCTCCATTTGGTTTACCTAATACTGTATGTTTCCTACATTACCCCTCTCCATTTGGTTTACCTAATACTGTATGTTTCCTACAATACCCCTCTCCATTTGGTTTACCTAATACTGTATGTTTCCTACAATACTCCCATATATTTGATTTACCTAATACTGTATGTTTCCTACATTACCCCTCTCCATTTGGTTTACCTAATACTGTATGTTTCCTACATTACTCCCATATATTTGATTTACCTAATACTGTATGTGTCCTAAATTTCTCACATTTTGTGTCGCTGTCTGATCACATTCAAAGCAAAGAATTGTTCACTTTTGAATTAATTCTGTTTTTCGTCCCTCACACACCGTGTAACAATGCACGCAACTGCTGATTAGACAAGAGGCTTATGCCTTGTAAAGAAATCTGAATGACAACTCGAGTCAGGAAGATTACTGCCAGAACGTCGACAGAGATTACATGCTTGTTGCCGGCGGATTACGTGATATGGTTGTTACGTGGTTGTTACAACGTTTCCTGGTGTAGCTACAGTGCTGGAAGCTGAGCTGTTGTATTGTTGTCACCTGAGTAAGCACCTTTTTCCTGACACTGCTCTTATGGCCTCATTACTCAATGCAAGTGGTGTGTGTGTGTGTGTGTGTGTGTGTGTGTGTGTGTGTGTGTGTGTGTGTGTGTGTGTGTGTGTGTGTGTGTGTGTGTGTGTGTGTGTGTGTGTGTGTGTGTGTGTGTGTGCTCTGAGTTTAGCCAGAGTGCCTCATGAAGTAGAATTTATGCCCTCCATCTGGTCATCTCTCATTCTCCTTCTCTGTGAATTTATGTAACCTTCTCTCTCTCTCTCTCTCTCTCTCTCACTCTCTCTCTATTCATCTCCATATCTCTCCAGCTCTTTTCTCCATTCAGTTTCTCTCCACTCTGAAAATATAATTCTCTCACTTCTTCTGGCCCTCTTCATTTCATTAATTTCCATTCTGTCTCTTTCCTCTCTCTCTCACCCACTCTTCTCTTTCCTCTCTCACTCACTCTTCTCTTTCCTCTCACACTAACTCTTCTCTTTCCTCTCACACTAACTCTTCTCTTTCCTCTCTCACTCACTCTTCTCTTTCCTCTCTCACTCCTCTTCTCTTCCCCTCATCTCACTCTTCTCTTTCCTCTCTCACCCACTCTTCTCTTTCCTCACCCACTCTTCTTCCTCTCTCACTCACTCTTCTCTTCCTCTCTCACCCTCTTCTCTTTCCTCTCACACTAACTCTTCTCTTTCCCCTCTCACTCACTCTTCTCTTTCCTCTCTCACCCACTCTTCTCTTTCCTCTCTCACTCACTCTTCTCTTTCCTCTCTCACCCACTCTTCTCTTTCCTCTCTCACTCCACTCTTCTCTTTCCTCTCTCACTCACTCTTCTCTTTCCTCTCTCACTCACTCTTCTCTTTCCTCTCTCACCCACTCTTCTCTTTCCTCTCTCACCCACTCTTCTCTTTCCTCTCTCACTCACTCTTCTCTTTCCTCTCTCACTCACTCTTCTCTTTCCTCTCTCACCCACTCTTCTCTTTCCTCTCTCACTCACTCTTCTCTTTCCTCTCTCACTCACTCTTCTCTTTCCCCTCTCACCCACTCTTCTCTTTCCTCTTCTTCTCCCTCTTCCCTTCTATGGTGTCAAGTCCCTGTATCGGTTCCTGTGTCTAGATCACGCTGTGGCAGGCAGAGGTTCTATGGTGTCAAGTCCCTGTATCGGTCCCTGTATCTAGTTCACGCTGTGGCAGGCAGAGGTTCTATGGTGTCAAGTCCCTGTATCAGTTCCTGTGTCTAGTTCACACTCTGGCAGGCAGAGGCAGGCCACCTCTCTGTTTGAGGTGTGTGTGTGTATGTGTGTGTATGTATGTGTGTGTGTGTGTGTGTGTGTGTGTGTGTGTGTGTGTGTGTGTGTGTGTGTGTGTGTGTGTGTGTGTGTGTGTGTGTGTGTGTGTGTGTGTGTGTGTGTGTGTGTGTGTGTGTACACGTGTGTGTGTGTGTGTGTGTGTGTGTGTGTGTGCACGTGTGTGTGTGTGTCGGCGTGACAGTGAGGGATGGTGGGAGCCATGTGGCAGGGGTCCGTCCCCCAGTACTCCCAAGCCCATCGTGCCCATCATGGTGACAGTTCAGAGTCAACCTGCAGGCTGTGGCCCGTTCCGTCCTGACACCCCCGTCACTTGCCAGCCCCTTCCCTCAGCCTCCCTGAGCCTGGAAGCCAGGAGCCCCTCTACCAAAGTACAGGGAGGAGGGGGGAGAGCCAGTCCCCCACACCCAGGGGAGAGCCACTCTCCACTGGGTACAGACACCACTGCACATGCCCTGGATGCAAAGAGTTCCGTGGGCAGGAAAGTTCAACTTGGCAGTTGACTCAGTCACAAAGTATTTAAATCAAGTTAGGGCTCTTACAATATTGCTCTCACAAGATGGATTTTCACTACACATCTATATCTATCTAACAGGGGCATGGAAGTACCCTTACAGTATATGTACAATCAGTGGAACAGCATGTCCCAGCAATGTCCCTGAGTTCCCTTTGAACTCTGTGACAGCCTCTGAGGTCATTCATCATTAGCTCAGCATAAAGAGTACCACCACAAGGGAAAGCAGACTTAAAAACATTGATTGTTGGCGTTGGAGCACAGTGTTATGTCTCTCTCTCTGCAGGGGGAAGAGCTTTCTGACAGAGTAAACAATGCCTTTCCTGGCCAACAATACGCATCAAAGAGCCCTGCCGCGTGCTAACTCCAATGGGAGGCTAACAGAGGCAGCAGCCAAACACAAAGAGGATGCATGCTAATCGGAGGTAACACGGCGGCTCAATTAACATTAGCATCACGGAATGAGAGGACAAAGGTAACATATGACCGTGAGCACAGCTAACTGTAACCAGAGGTGTATAATTAATGAGAGAGAGAGAGAGAGAGAGAGAGAGAGAGAGAGAGAGAGAGACAGACAGACAGACAGACAGACAGACAGACAGACAGACAGACAGACAGACAGACAGACAGACAGAGAGGGAGGGAGGGAGGGAGGGAGAGAGAGGGAGAGGGAGAGAGGGAGGGAGGGAGAGAGAGGGAGAGGGAGAGAGGGAGAGAGGGAGAGAGAGATTTGACAATGTACAGACTCAGTGAGCATAGCCTTGCTATTGAGAAAGGCAGACATGGCTCTCAAGAGAAGACAGGCTATGTGCCCACTGCCCACAAAATGAGGTGGAAACTGAGCTGCACTTCCTAACCTCCTGCCCAATGTATGACCATATTATAGAGACATATTTCCCTCAGACCACACAGATCCACAAAGAATTCGAAAACAAATCCAATCTTGATAAACTCCCATATCTACTGGGTGAAATTCCACAGTGTGCCATCACAACAGCAATATTTGTGACCTGTTGCCACGAGAAAAGGGCAACCAATGAAGAACAAACATCATTGTAAATATAACCCATATTTATGCTTATTTATTTTATTGTGTCCTTTAACCATTTGTACATGGTTAAAACACTGTATATATATATAATATGACATTTGTAATGTCTTTATTGTTTTGAAACTTCTGTATGTGTAATGTTTACTGTTAATTTTTATTGTTTATTTCACTTTTGTATATTATCTACCTCACTTGCTTTGGCAATGTTAACACGTTTCCCATGCCAATAAAGCCCTTGAATTGAATTGAATTGAATTGAGAGAGAGAGAGAGAGAGAGAGAGAGAGAGAGAGAGAGAGAGAGAGAGAGAGAGAGAGAGAGAGAGAGAGAGAGAGAGAGAGAGAGAGAGAGAGAGAGAGACAGAGAGACAGAGAGAGGGAGAGAGAGAGAGAGAGACAGAGAGACAGAGAGACAGAGAGAGAGAGAGAGAGAGAGAGAGAGAGTAGGAGAGAGAGAGAGAGAGAGAGAGAGAGAGAGAGAGAGAGAGAGAGAGAGAGACAGAGAGAGAGAGAGAGAGAGAGAGAGAGAGAGAGAGAGAGAGAGAGAGAGAGAGAGAGAGAGAGAGAGAGAGAGAGAGAGAGAGAGAGAGAAAGAGAGAGAGAGAGAGAAGGTTGACATTTGAAATGTCCTTATTCTTTTGGAACTAATGTGTAATGTCGAATGTGTAATGTTTACTGTTCATTTTATTATTGTTTATTTTACTTTTGTTTATTGTCTGTTTATTGTCTATTTCACTTGCTTTGGTAATGGCAACAACAAAAACATTCTTGAGTCAGTAAGATTCAACCTCATTGTTATGACAAGCCTAAATATGTTCAGGAGTAAAACAAGTGCTTCACAAGTCACATAATAAGTTGCATGGACTCACTCTGTGTGCAAAAACAGCATTTAACATGATTTTTAAATGACTACCTCATCTCTGTACCCCACACACAATTATCTGTCAGGTCGAGCAGAGAATTTCAAACACAGATTCAAGCACAAATAAACATGTTTTCCCCCAATGCCTCGCAAAGAAGGGCACCTAGTGTATTGGTAGATGCACTTTCCCCCAAAGCCTCGCAAAGAAGGAGACCTATTGGTAGATGGGTACAAATAAAATAAAAAGCAGACATTGAATATCACTTTGAGCATGGTGAAGTAATTACACTTTGGATGGTGTATCAATACACCCTTCAGGAAAGGAAGGAAACCACTCAGGGATTTCACCACGAAGCCAATGGTGACTTTAAAACAGTGACAGAGTGTAATAGCTGTTGATAGGAGAAAACTGAGGATGGATCAACAACATTGTAGTTACTCCACAATACTAACCTAAATAAGAGTGAAAAGGAGGAAGCCTGTACAGAAGAGAAATACTCCAAAACATGTATCCTGTTTGCAACAAGGCACTATAGTAATACTAAAGAAATTAACTTTATGTGCTGAATACAAAGTGTTATGTTTAGGTCAAATCTAACACAACAAATCACTAAGTACCACTCTATATTTTCAAGCATGTTAGTGCCTGCATCATGTTATGGGTGTGCTTGTCATCGGCAAGGACTAGGGAGTTTTGTAGGATACAAAGAAATGGAATAAGGCTAAGCACAGGCAAAATCCCAGAGGAAAACCTGGTCCAGTCTGCAGGACAATAACCTAAAACACAAGGGCAAATATAGACTAGAGTTGCTTACCAAAAATAGATTCCATGTTCCTGAGTGGCCTAGTTACAGTTTTGACTTAAATCAGCTGGAACATTCATAGCAAGACTTTAAAAGACACAGCTGTGATCACTGCCAAAGGTGATTCTGACATGTATTTCCTCGGGGTGTGAATACTTATGTAAATGAGATATTTCTGTATTTCATCTTCAATAAATGTGCAAACATGTCTAAAAACAAAAGTCATTATGGGGTATTGTGTGTAGATGGTTGAGAAAAACATGTTGAATAAGTAACGGGGTCTGACTACTGTCTGAAGGCACTGTGTCTTTTCCCCAGCCAACAGGCTTTTATCACTGACACTAGACTGTTATATATGACAAGTCTCTGCTGTTATTACTGTCCCCAGCACCCTTCCCAGATGCAGGGATCGATGTCTGAGTGTATTTGTGGAGGAAGATGGAGAAGAGGGGGAGGAGAGAGAAGAGGAGAGCAGGGTTTATGGATGCCAGAAGAGCGATTAGCCTCTGAACATACAACAGATTACTATAATTAGGCCCTAGTCTCTGAACACACAACAGATTACTATAATTAGGCCCTAGTCTCTGAACACACAACAGATTATTAACATCAGGCCCTAGTCTCTGAACATACAACAGATTATTAACATCAGGACCTAGTCTCTGAACACACAACAGATTACTAAATTAGGCCCTAGTCTCTGAACACACAACAGATGATTATCATTAGGCCCTAGTCTCTGAACATACAACAGATTATTAACATCAGGCCCTAGTCTCTGAACACACAACAGATTATTAACATCAGGCCCTAGTCTCTGAACACACAACAGATTACTATAATTAGGCCCTAGTCTCTGAACACACAACAGATTATTAACATCAGGCCCTAGTCTCTGAACACACAACAGATTATTAACATCAGGCCCTAGTCTCTGAACACACAACAGATTACTATAATTAGGCCCTAGTCTCTGAACACACAACAGATTACTATAATTAGTCTCTGAACACACAACAGCCCTAGTCTCTGAACACACAACAGATTATTATACATAGTCTCTGAACATACAACAGATTATTAACATCAGGCCCTAGTCTCTGAACACACAACAGATTACTATAATTAGGCCCTAGTCTCTGAACACACAACAGATTACTATAATTAGGCCCTAGTCTCTGAACACACAACAGATTATTAACATCAGGCCCTAGTCTCTGAACACACAACAGATTACTATAATTAGGCCCTAGTCTCTGAACACACAACAGATTACTATAATTAGGCCCTAGTCTCTGAACACACAACAGATTACTATAATTAGGCCCTAGTCTCTGAACACACAACAGATTATTAACATCAGGCCCTAGTCTCTGAACACACAACAGATTATTAACATCAGGCCCTAGTCTCTGAACACACAACAGATTACTATAATTTGGCCCTAGTCTCTGAACATACAACAGATTATTAACATCAGGCCCTAGTCTCTGAACACACATGCACAGACAGACAAACATAGGCATGTGCACACACAGTATGGAGAATGAATAGGTAAAGATTGATACATTTCACTGTGGAGTAGAGCCAACAAATATAAAGATGTGACAACATTAGCTGGATCCATTCCACACTGACACTTGTCAAATCATAATATAAACAATGCCTCACATTCACCTGTCCAATGCCAGGACAAGGCATTCACCTTGACAATGTCATTTCTCAAAATATGATTCCCAATCTGTCTTCGTGTCACACATGACGGACAGACTGACAGTGTAATTCCGCTCCCGTAACGCTCCCCAAAAATGACACCTGACAGTGGCGCGCGGCAGCAACGTGCCAAAGTCTTGACAACGTTCCCGTAACTTTCCCACAACGTTCCCGTAACTGTCCCACAACGTTCCCGTAACTTTCCCACAACATTCCCATAACTGTCCCACAACGTTCCCGTAACTTTCCCACAACATTCCCGTAACTTTCCCACAACATTCCCGTAACTTTCCCACAACGTTCCCGTAACTTTCCCACAACGTTCCCGTAACTTTCCCACAACATTCCCGTAACTTTCCCACAACGTTCCCATAATTTTCCCACAACACTACTACAATGACGGAACCCCAGAGAGTAATCTGTGTTGACTGGCAGTGGAGAGGAGGAGCTGTGAATGTATAGGATATCTGGGGATCCACTCAGATGCTGTATATGATACATAATACACACATACATGAAATGACAGAGCAATAAAAACATCAACGTTTTATTAAGAGAGCTGTGGGGTTATTGTATATTTAATACCGCTTGTTTATGGATAACAGTCAGCGGATGAATGTTACTAGAGAGAGACGGGGGAAGGATGAAAGGGACGATGATCAGGGATGAAAGCTCACCTGCAGGGGAGTTTGACTGAGACGTGATTTAGCATAAGTCCTGCATCACCACACGGCAGAGATTTGATAGGCGAGACGGCTTGATTGACAGCTGAGGCTTAGTGTTGACTGGCTCTCTGAGGGATTGGTTCTTTTGTCAGTGTTATTCCAGTGGCTTTGAATAATGCATGGGGGTTGAAGTCACACACCCACACATGAGCGTGCACACACACACACACACACACACACACACACACACACACACACACACACACACACACACACACACACACACACACACACACACACACACACACAACACACACACACACACACACACAAAGTCAGGAATACATATGTGTGTGTGTATGAGCACTGACTGTGTAAAGAAACGTTGTGCTATAATGTCTACTACATCTATTATAATGTAAGGGTAAGGAAAGTGCGTGCACGAACGTGTGCACGCACACACACACACACACACACACACACACACACACACACACACACACACACACACACACACACACACACACACACACACACACACGTGTACCCCCACTCCACACACAAAGTCAGTTCCCATCCTGTCCCTGTTGACTTCCTCCCCTGCATTATTGATCTGAATTCTCCTCTTCCTCGCTAGCCAGACTAACAGCTCATCTAAGAAGAGATCTATAAAGTTAATACAAGCTTTGAGAAGAGAGGAGAGGAGAGGGGAGGAGAGGAGGAGAGGAGAGGGGGGTGAGAGGAGGAGAGGAGAGGGGATGAGAGGAGGAGAAGAGAGGGGGATGAGAGGAGGAGAGGAGAGGGGGATGAGAGGAGGAGAGGAGAGGGGGATGAGAGGAGGAGAGGGGAGGGGGAGGAGGGAGAGGAGGAGGGAGAGGGGGCGATGAGAGGAGGGAGAGAGAGAGGGGGATGAGAGGAGGAGAGGAGGAGAGGGATGAGAGGAGGAGAGGAGAGGGGGATGAGAGGAGGAGATGAGATAGGGATGAGAGGAGGAGAGGAGAGGGGGATGAGAGGAGGAGAGGAGAGAGGGATGAGAGGAGGAGAGGAGAGAGGGATGAGAGGAGGAGAGGAGAGAGGGATGAGAGGAGGAGAGGGGGATGAGAGGAGGAGAGGAGAGGAGGATGAGAGGAGGAGAGGAGCAGGGAGCCAGCAGCTGTGGTTTTGTACAGACTCTGGACCCAGGAGGTTGTTTCAAGGTTGATTGAGAACAATAAACTATCTGAGAAACAGTTTAGACAAAAGCGTTGGCCGCCCAAGGCTCCCCTAGAGTCTAGTGAGTCAGTTTCAGTCTGGGTGTGAGTCCCAAAAGGCACTCTATTCCCTATGTAGTGCACTACGTTTGACAGCCCTGGTAAAAACTACTGCACTAAATAGGGAATAGGGTACCTTATTATTATAATATTGGCCTTGACTCTATCAGAAGAAAGTGGAGGTTGTTGGATGTTGGCTGCACTAAAAGCACTTGAACTTTTCATTGGTCAGTTTGAATAAGACATGTCAAAACAAAGATTTCTCATTGGGCAGACAAGGCCAAACATGGTGAGTAATTGAGAAATTAGGAAGTTTATTTCCTGTTCACATGACCTGACCACTATTTTCCTTCCTTTATTTCCCCTTGGCCCTGTATCGACGTGGTGCAAAATAAAGACAGCTCATTTCCTTCCATTTCTTCCTCTCTCGCATTCTCTCTTCCTCATTCCCTCTTCCTCTTTCCCTCTTCCTCATTCTCTCTTCGTCATTCCCTCTTTCCAAAGGTGACGTGGCCACTTCTCCAGGACAGCCAAGGCCTACATCTCAAAGAGCATCCTATTCCCTATATAGTGCGCTCATTCTGACCAGATCACCATGGACATTGGTTAAAGTTAGTGCACTTAAGAGGGGATATGGTTCTATTTGGTACACAGTAGTCATAATGTTATGTCTTGGCTGACTCACTAGCTTTGATCTCCAGTGGGACCTTGCTTTGAACACAGACGACGCTAACTTAATTAGCATCTTTTGTTTCCGGCAGCTAGCACTTAAAAGGGGTGAAGCCAGGGAGACTGAATGAGCAATGAAGATATTTTTCCTTCTCTCGTCAACAATAGGGTGGCTCATTCTAAATGCTGCCTTTTTGGTGATTACAGAGACCCTTAGGGGCTGGACGGTGTTGTCTGTGCTTTTTCAGTGGCTTGGTTGGGTGAACGGGTGAGTGTGTGTGTGTGTGTGTGTGTGTGCGTGTGCGTGTGCGTGTCTGTGTCTGTGTGTGTGTGTGTGTGTGTGTGTGTGTGTGTGTGTGTGTGTGTGTGTGTGTGTGTGTGTGTGTGTGTGTGTGTGTCTGTGTGTGTGTGTTCATGTGTCTCAACAGTAGTTTCCAGCCATGCTGATTGAGCTGGTAATCAGAAGGTCAGGCTAGTGGAAGGTAGTGGTTGTCAGGACACTAAGGGACTGAAGAGAGAGAGTTAATGCATTGTTAATTCACTGTCACAGTATCTCTCCTCTAGTGGGCCCACCCCTCCCACTCCTCCCCTTCTTAATCAAATGTAGACTCGCTCCATCGGGCTACCACCCCCTCTCTTCTTCGTACCTCTCCCTCATCCCTCCATCTCCCTCATCCCTCCACCTCCAGCCCTCCTCTGGCCAGGGGCTATTGTGTGGAAGTGTGTTTGTTCAGCTGTCCTCCCTCCTCAGGGACATTGGAGCCTCCCCATCACATCCCCAGGACATGTTCTATGTACTGGCTGGATTAGCCTATTCATGCTTCACTAGCAATGGTATTGACCTCACTTGACTTATAAGTAAAGAGATTGAGGGAGGAGGGGGGAAGGACAAAGGGGACTGATAGAGACAAGAGGGAGAGGAGTGTCACACACACACACACACACACACACACACACACACACACACACACACACACACACACACACAGAGGAGTGGGTGCTGGATAAGCGTTACGTCTGGGGGTCTCTCTGGGGGAGTGCAGATGCTATCTGTGTTCTCTTCTGGAAGCAGCCCTGTGTGTGTGTGTGATCCCAGGGGTCAGTTGAGAATCTAATGATTACGCTCTAGAGACCAGACAACTGACCCGGGTGAGAACACAAGTGAAGTGTTTACCTCTGCACCCTGAACTCCTGCTGATAGTAATGAATGTGTCTGACCCTGCACTCTGATCTCCTACTGATAGTACCCTGAATGCTGATAGTAATGACCCAGTGTCTGCACCCTGAACTCCTACTGATAGTAATGAATGTGTTGACCTCTGCACCCTGAACTCCTACTGATAGTAATGAATGTGTTGACCTCTGCACCCTGAACTCCTACTGATAGTAATGAATGTGTTGACCTCTGCACCCTGAACTCCTACTGATAGTAATGAATGTGTTGACCTCTGCACTCTGATCTCCTACTGATAGTAATGAATGTTTTGACTCCTCTGATCTCCTACTGATAGTAATGAATGTGTTGACCTCTGCACCCTGAACTCCTACTGATAGTAATGAATGTGTTGACCTCTAAACCCTGAACTCCTACTGATAGTAATGAATGTGTTGACCTCTGCACTCTGATCTCCTACTGATAGTAATGAATGTGTTGACCTCTGCACTCTGATCTCCTACTGATAGTAATGAATGTGTTGACCTCTGCACTCTGATCTCCTACTGATAGGAATTCATGTTTAACCAGCAGGCACCAAGGGAAGGTGCCAAGGCAAGCAGATCCTCTCAGTGTTTTTTCAGACATACCCTTTGAAATGCTACAGCACCTGCAGAGCAGAGATGAGTGACAAATGAGTTGAGCAGAGATGAGAAAAGTGCTGGTGATTGAGTTGGTATCGTACAGATGAGTTGAGTACAGTGGGGCAGAAGCAACCCGCTGGGATGTAAAGAGCAGATATCCCACTGGGCACACACTGGTTGAATCAACGTTCTTTCCACGTGGGATAGATGTTGAATTGATGTTTGTACCCATTGGGAAGCTTGATTAGCGTGTGTGTGTGTGTGTGTGTGTGTGTGTGTGTGGATCAATAGTGTATTATCTGCAGCAGTCTGCTGCTCCCTCTGGCCCCAGATCCAGGGGTGTCTGAGTGTCCATTACAGCCCAATGTCCATCCGCTCTGCCCCCTTCCCACTATGTATCGATGAGAGGAGGGGTGGGGTGGGGGGTGATGGTGGAAGGGGGAGGGGGTAGTGAAGGGGGGTAGGGGTGGGGGGGTGATAGTGGAAGGGGGAGGGGGTAGGGAAGGGGGAGGAGGAGGGGTGGGGAGTTGGGGGGTGATGGGGGTAGGGAAGGGGGAGGAGGAGTGGGGGGTGGGGGGTGATTGTGGAAGGAGGAGGGGGAGGGTAAGGGGAGGAGGAGGGGTGGGGGGTGATGGTGGAAGGGGGAGGGGGTAGGGGGGAGGGTGGGGAGGTGATTGTGGATGGAGGAGGGGGGGGGAGGGAAAGGGGAGGAGGAGGGGTGGGGAGGAGGAGGGAGGGATGGAGGGGCATAGAATCCTTGAAGACAGAGAGGTTAACTGTCCGTGTGAATTCTCTGTCATACAATGGGAGTGACTTTGTACCATGAGACACCGATGCAGTCAGAATTGACACCAAATTGATGCCTTGCTTGACACAATGCCAGTCGATACAGTCCATCCTTGATAGACTTTCCGTAATTGATTTTTCCGCATGATCATTCCAAAAGAGGACTCAATTTGGCAGATATCGCAATATTCAATCAGTGAGGCCACATATGGATCGGCTCACATTAACCAATGGTAGAAACATCTACAGGACGGATAAGGAAACGACAAGGGGGGCGAAGAATAAACCCAGGTTGCATCCCAAATGGCACTATATTCCCCACATAGTGCACCACTTTAGCCTTATGGGCCCTGGTCAAAGGTAATGCATTATGTAGGAAAAAGAAAGACATTTGGGAGGCATCTCAGTGGTCTGTATGCCAAGTGTATGGCTTGGTAATTGAAAAGCCTGGCACGTCCAACCCAACATCTTCCCAGGCTTTTATTGGAATCCTTTTAATGTAGGAATCCGCGGCTTGGTGACGGACTAACCAGCCGTTCGCGGTGAAAGATCGGGGGCCTCTGACAGCGGCCATATATCTCTTCACCCCCCCCCAACACACACACACACCGCCCCGCTCCCCACTTGTTGCATT
>NC_088238.1:12983358-13010858 GCF_036934945.1 Oncorhynchus masou masou | reverse complement strand
GTGTTTGTTCTTCACTGGTTGCCTTTTTCTTGAGACAACAGGTCAGAAATCTTGCTGCTGTGATGCACACTGTGGTATTTCACCCAGTAGATATGGGAGTTTATCAACATTGGATTTGTTTTTGATTTCTTTCTGGGTCTGTGTAATCTGAGGGAAATAAGTGTCTCTAATATGGGCATACATTTGCCAGGAGGTTAGGAAGATCAGCTCAGTTTCCACCTCATTTTGTGGGCAGTCAGCACATAGCATGTCTTTTCTTGAGAGCCAAGTCTGCCATCGGCTGCCTTTCTCAATACCAAGGCTATATGCTTACTGAATCTGTACATAGTCAAAGTTTGGGTCAGGTGTTCTGCCACTGTGTACTCTCTGTTTATGGCCAAATAGCATTCTAATTTTTTTGTAAATTCTTTCCAATGTGTCAAGTAATTATCTTTTTGTTTTCTCATGATTTGGTTGGGTCTAATTGTGTTGCTGTCCTGGGAATCTGTGGGGTCTGTTTGTGTTTGTGGACAGAGACCCAGGACCAGCTTGCTTAGGGGGCTCTTTTCCAGGTTCATTTCTCTGTAGGTGATGGCATTGTTATGGAAGGTTTGGGAATCGCTTCCTTTTAGGTGGTTGTAGAATTTAACGGCTCTTTTCTGAATTTTGATAATTAGTGGGTATCGGCCTAATTCTGCTCTGTATGCATTATTTGGTGTTACCTGTGGCGCTGATGTTTAGACCGAGGTATGTATAGTTTTTTGTGTGTTCTAGGGCAACGGTGTCTAGATGGAATTTGTATTTGTGGTCCTGGCAACTGGACGTTTTTGTACCACCATTCTTTTTGTCTTACTGAGATTTACTGCCAGGGCCCAGGTCTGACAGAATCTGTACAGAAGCATCCGATCATCTGCAAATAGTAGACATTTGGCTTCAGATTCTAGTAGGGTGAGGCCGGGTGCTGCAGACTGTTCTAGTGCCCTCGCCAATGTGTTGATATATGTTGAAGAGGGTGGGGCTTAAGCTGCATCCCTGTCTCACCCCTGGCCCTGTGGAAAGAAATGTGTGGTTTTTTTGCAACACCACTTTTCATCAATTTGATGGGGTATTGTGTGTAGGCCAGCGACCTAAAACATTTAATCCATTTAAAATTCAGGCTCTAACACAAAAAATTGTGGAAAAAGTCAAGGGGTGTGAGTACTTTCTAAAGGAACTGTGTATATATACTGAACAAAAATATAAACGCAATATGCAACAATTTCAAAGATTTTACTGAGTTACAGTTCATATGAGGAAATCAATCAATTGAAGTAAATTCATTAGGCACTAATTTATGGATTTCACATGACTGGGAATACAGATATACATCTGTTGGTCACAGATACCTTGAAAAAATTGGCCTCACAATGGGCCTCAGGATCCCAAACCATACCTGCCTATACCATAACCCCACCGCCACCATGGGGCACTCTGTTCAGCAAACTACTCGCCGACAGGTCTGCTGGTTTGAGGTGGGTTGAATGTACTGACAGATTATCTAAAACGATGTTGGAGGCGGTTTATGGTAGAGAAATTCACATAAAATAATCTGGTAACAGTTCTGGTGGACATTCCTGCAGTCAGCATGCCAATTGCACGCTGTGGCATTTTGTTGTGTGACAAAACTGCACATTTTAGAGTGGCATTTTATTGTCCCCCGCACAAGGTGCACCTGTGTGATGATCATGCTGTTAATCAGTTTCTTGATATGCCACAGGAGAAATGCTCACTAGCAGGAATGTAAACAAATGTGCTTTTTGTGTGTATGGGAACAACACTTTACATGTTGCGTTTATATTTTTGTTCAGTGTATATTTCTCTGTCTCTCTTCCAGTTTGTCGCTCCCATCCCCGTTTATGGTGTAATGCTTTAGTTCCACTGTGTTTTCTCTGTCACAGTAGCTGCAACTTCTCTGCCCTTCCATGGTCCTCTGTGTGCCAGCAGGGCCGTGTAGGGCTGGAGGTGCTAAGCACACCTGCCTGAGATGTGCTCCACCGATACACAGAGGAGGGGTGGGGAGTGGAGAGACACACACACGCACGCACACACACACACACACACACACACACACACACACACACACACACACACACACACACACACACACACACACACACACACACACACACACACACCACCCCAGGGCGATCAGCAAGAGCACAAGAATCCAATTTTCAATTTAAAGTGGAGTGAGAAATATACCTGGCCCCTAGGGCCTCTAGCCAGCACTATCTCTGACTCCAATACAGTGGAGGGGGGGATGGAGTGAGGGTATGGGGGATTGGCAGCGACAATGTGTGTGAGAGAGTGTGAGATACAGAGTGAAAGACAGAGATAGAAAGAGAGAGAATGTGAGTGAGTGCGTAAGAGTAAGAGAGAGATGAATAGAGTGAGTCAATGAGTGAAAAAGAGCAAGTGAGTTAGAGAGAAAGAGAAAGAGAGAGGAAGAGAGAGAGAGAGAGAGAGAGAGAGAGAGAGAGAGAGAGAGAAGGGAGAGAGAGAGAGAGAGAGAGAGAGAGAGAGACTATGTGTGGGCTATCACGGTACCCATATCCGCCCTAAGTTCTTCTGAGTTTTCTTCCTCCCTCTCTCCCTGTCCTGTCTCCCTGTCATGTCTCCCTGTCATGTCTCCCTGTCCTGTCTCCCTGTCCTGTCTCCCTGTCCTGTCTCCCTGTCATGTCTCCCTGTCCTGTCTCCCTGTCCTGTCTCCCTGTCATGTCTCCCTGTCTTGTCTCCCTGACCTGTCTCCCTTGACCTGTCTCCCTGTCCTGTCTCCCTGTCCTGTCTCCCTGTCATGTCTCCCTGTCCTGTCTCCCTGTCCTGTCTCCCTGTCATGTCTCCCTGTCTTGTCTCCCTGTCCTGTCTCCCTGTCCTGTCTCCCTGTCCTGTCTCCCTGTCCTGTCTCCCTGTCATGTCTCCCTGTCATGTCTCCCTGTCTGTCTCCCTGTCCTGTCTCCCTGTCTCTGTCTCTCCCTGTCATGTCTCCCTGACCTGTCTCTCCTGTCCTCCCTGTCTTGTCTCCCCTGTCTTGTCTCCTGTCCTGTCTCCCTGTCATGTCTCCCTGTCCTGTCTCCCTGTCCTGTCTCCTGTCTTGTCTCCCCTGTCTTGTCTCCCTGTCCTGTCTCCCTGTCCTGTCTCCCTGTCTTGTCTCCTGTCATCCCTGTCTTGTCTCCCTGTCTTGTCCCCTGTCCTGTCTCCCTGTCATGTCTCCCTGTCCTGTCCTGTCTCCCTGTCATGTCTCCCTGTCTTGTCTCCCTGTCTTGTCTCCCTGTCCTGTCTCCCTGTGTCCATCAGTGCCCTGGCAGTAATCATGGTCTTTGTACTCCCAGAGGAGTCTGGTTTCTGGAAGGTAAACGAGGCCAGGGGTTTTGGTTGGTAATGGATCTGAGGGGCCTGGCAGCAGGCCTATCCCCAGGAACCCTATCTGAGTCTGGGAGTGGCGGTAAGGCCCCTAAGTGCATTGGCCCAGGCGTCTCATCCCTACTCAACCCACCCAGCCAAACACAGACCACCTGTCTGTTCATGAGTCACATTTGATCAATACCACTCGACAGCAGTATTGTAGAAAACATTTCAGAAAACTTCAAACTGATGTAAATTGCTTTGTATTGCACTTACATGTTGTGCAGGACACACCAGCCACAGTGAGGGTCTCCTGAGCCCAGACACTCGCTGCAGGTGGAGTACTGGCCACAGGCTTCCACTGGTACCCTCGTCATCTACACAGAGAGAGAGATACAGAGTTATCGCCTGGTTACACACAGAGAAACAAGGTAGGAGTGAAGGAGAGGAAGTGAGAAAGAGAGGAGGAGAGAAGGAGGGGAGTATGAGTGAAGGTATGGGTGTTGGGTTATTTCATGATTATCAGATATCAATATCAGCTCACACACAGACACCCTTCACTCCTCTTCAGTCAATACATATAGGACACATCTCTGGTTCATAGTTAATCACTATGATTTATAACCATGCCAATGCTGACTGGCACTGACTGGCACTGACTGGCACTGACTGGCATATTGAGTGCCAGTGCTCTGGGGCAGGGCTGAAACAGACGGGAGAGTTCCACTCTGTGCAGAGGGGCAGTGCCTCCTTGTCTCCATGGTAACAACATCCAGCGCTCCCAGTGTCAACTGCATTTGATTAATGAGCCGTCATTGGTGGATGACCGATGTCACTCAAATTGGTCGTGGGTGACAGCAGGGAGGGGGGAAGGGGCAGAGAGAGAGGAGATCATCACAGGGACATCATGTCCCATCACTATGGGTTTATAGAGAAGGCACTGCTGTTCATGATATTGGTGTGTGTTTGTCCGTGTTTGTGCATACGCACAGGTATGTAGATCTTTGTGCATTTGTGTGTATTGGTGTGCGTACAGGTGTGTGTGTGTGTGTGTGTGTGTGTGTGTGTGTGTGTGTGTGTGTGTGTGTGTGTGTGTGTGTGCATACACAAGGGGATGTATATTTTTGTGCGTGGTCATTGGTGTGTGTGTGTGTGTGTGTGTGTGTGTGTGTGTGTGTGTGTGTGTGTGTGTGTGTGTGTGTGTGTGTGTGTGTGTGTGTGTGTGTGTGTGTGTGTGTGTGTGTGTGTGTGTGTGTGTGTGTGTGTGTGTGTGTGTGTGTGTGTGTGTGTGTGTGTGTGTGTGTGTGTGTGTGTGTGTGTGTGTGTGTGTGTGTGTGTGTGTGTGTGCTAACCCCCCTTTCCACTCCAAAAAAGGAAATGACTCTTTCCTGTGCGGTGGAGCATCTCAATATCTAGAAAAGTTCAGTCAATCTTTGGTGACACCTTCCACACATCATCATCAGACATTTACAGCTTTGCTGGAAGTTAACATTTTTCTGTGGATGCATCCAACATTTCTGCCTAAAGAGTCCACCAAAACACTCTTGCAGATGAGAAACTATGCAATTACCTGGGAAAGGTTTTTGAGGAAAAATGGAAGTAGCTCGCCCATACTAACACTCACAGAGCAACTGCACTGACATTTAGTAAGTGTAAAGGTTGATGCTATTCATAACGTAGTAAAACGTATCAGAGAACATTATCTCTGATTTTACCCTCGGGTGAGATCAAAGTGGCTTCAAACGGGACGCTTTTTACCATCTTTTTAAATGGAGATTTTCTATTGTGGAGGAGAGGAGAGAGTGCAGGTTGTAAGAGCAGTCATTTCCTCCAGACATTCTAGAGAACCCATCTCTCCTCTCCAGACAGACTAGGAGAACCCATCTCTCTTCTCCAGACAGACTAGGGAGAACCCATCTCTCCTCTCCAGAAAGACTAGGAGAACCCATCTCTCCTCTCCAGACAGACTAGGAGAACCCATCTCTCCTCTCTAGACAGACTAGGAGAACCCATCTCTCCTCTCCAGAAAGACTAGGAGAACCCATCTCTTCTCTCCAGACATACTAGGGAGAACCCATCTCTCCTCTCCAGACAGACTAGGAGAACCCATCTCTCTTCTCCAGACAGACTAGGAGAACCCATCTCTCCTCTCCAGACAGACTAGTGAGAACCCATTTCTCCAATCCAGACAGACTAGGAGAACCCATCTCTCCTCTCCAGACAGACCAGGGAGAACCCATCTCTCATCTCCAGACAGACTAGGGAGAACCCATCTCTCCTCTCCAGACAGACTAGGAGAACCCATCTCTCTTCTCCAGACAGACTAGGAGAACCCATCTCTCCTCTCCAGACAGACTAGGAGAACCCATCTCTCCTCTCCAGACAGACTAGGAGAACCCATCTCTCTTCTCCAGACAGACTAGGTAGAAACCATCTCTCCTCTCCAGACAGACTAGGGAGAACCCATCTCTCCTCTCCAGACAGACTAGGAGAACCCATCTCTCCTCTCCAGACAGACTAGGAGAACCCATCTCTCTTCTCCAGACAGACTAGGAGAACCCATCTCTCCTCTCCAGACAGACTAGGAGAACCCATCTCTCCTCTCCAGACAGACTAGGAGAACCCATCTCTCCTCTCCAGACAGACTAGGAGAACCCATCTCTCCTCTCCAGACAGACTAGGAGAACCCATCTCTCCTCTCCAGACAGACTAGGAGAACCCATCTCTCCTCTCCAGACAGACTAGGGAGAACCCATCTCTCCTCTCCAGACAGACTAGGAGAACCCATCTCTCCTCTCCAGACAGACTAGGAGAACTCATCTCTCTTCTCCAGACAGACTAGGGAGAACCCATCTCTCCTCTCCAGACAGACTAGGAGAACCCATCTCTCCTCTCCAGACAGACTAGGAGAACCCATCTCTCCTCTCCAGACAGACTAGGATAACTCATCTCTCTTCTCCAGACAGACTAGGAGAACCCATCTCTCCTCTCCAGACAGACTAGGAGAACCCATCTCTCCAATCCAGACAGACTAGGAGAACCCATCTCTCCAATCCAGACAGACTAGGAGAACCCATCTCTCCTCTCCAGACAGACTAGGAGAACCCATCTCTCCTCTCCAGACAGACTAGGGAGAACCCATCTCTCCTCTCCAGACAGACTAGGAGAACCCATCTCTCCTCTCCAGACAGACTAGGAGAACCATCTCTCCTCTCCAGACAGACTAGGAGAACCCATCTCTCCTCTCCAGACAGACTAGGAGAACCCATCTCTCCTCTCCAGACAGACTAGGAGAACCCATCTCTCCTCTCCAGACAGACTAGGGAGAACCCATCTCTCCTCTCCAGACAGACTAGGAGAACCCATCTCTCCTCTCCAGACAGACTAGGAGAACCCATCTCTCCTCTCCAGACAGACTAGGAGAACCCATCTCTCCTCTCCAGACAGACTAGGGAGAACCCATCTCTCCTCTCCAGACAGACTAGGAGAACCCATCTCTCCTCTCCAGACAGACTAGGGAGAACCCATCTCTCCTCTCCAGACAGACTAGGAGAACCCATCTCTCCTCTCCAGACAGACTAGGAGAACCCATCTCTCTTCTCCAGACAGACTAGGGAGAACCCATCTCTCCTCTCCAGACAGACTAGGAGAACCCATCTCTTCTCCAGACAGACTAGGGAGAACCCATCTCTCCTCTCCAGACAGACTAGGAGAACCCATCTCTCCTCTCCAGACAGACTAGGGAGAACCCATCTCTCTTCTCCAGACAGACCAGGGAGAACCCATCTCTCCTCTCCAGACAGACTAGGAGAACCCATCTCTCCTCTCCAGACAGACTAGGGAGAACCCATCTCTCCGAGAACCCATCTCTCCTCTCCAGACAGACTAGGAGAACCCATCTCTCCTCTCCAGACAGACTAGGGAGAACCCATCTCTCCTCTCCAGACAGACTAGGAGAACCCATCTCTCTTCTCCAGACAGACTAGGGAGAACCCATCTCTCCTCTCCAGACAGACTAGGAGAACCCATCTCTTTCTCCAGACAGACTAGGTAGAACCCATCTCTCTTCTCCAGACAGACAGAGGGAGAACCCATCTCTCCTCTCCAGACAGACTAGGAGAACCCATCTCTCCTCTCCAGACAGACTAGGAGAACCCATCTCTCCTCTCCAGACAGACTAGGTATTTATAATCCAGACAGACGAGAACCCATCTCTCCTTCCAGACAGACTGGAGAAGTTATGATCTCCACCCTCCTGTTATTTATAGACAGACAGAGGAGTGTAGTTATGATCTCCACCCTCCTGTTATTTATAGACAGACAGAGAGGAGTGTAGTTATGATCTCCACCCTCCTGTTATTTATAGACAGACAGAGGAGTGTAGTTATGATCTCCACCCTCCTGTTATTTATAGACAGACAGAGGAGTGTAGTTATGATCTCCACCCTCCTGTTATTTATAGACAGACAGAGGAGTGTAGTTATGATCTCCACCCTCCTGTTATTTATAGACAGACAGAGAGGAGTGTAGTTATGATCTCCACCCTCCTGTTATTTATAGACAGACAGAGAGCAGTGTAGTTATGATCTCCACCCTCCTGTTATTTATAGACAGACAGAGCAGTGTAGTTATGATCTCCACCCTCCTGTTATTTATAGACAGACAGAGGAGTGTAGTTATGATCTCCACCCTCCTGTTATTTATAGGCAGACAGAGAGGAGTGTAGTTATGATCTCCACCCTCCTGTTTTACTATCCGTGTGGGGACCAAACAATTGATTCCCATTCAACAGTCTATTTTCCTTAACCCCTAAGGCTAAACCTAAACATAACCCTTAACCAAACAATAACCACAATCCCTAATTGCAAACCCATAACCATAACTCCTAACCCTAAACATAAGCCCTAACCCAAACCCTAAATCAAACCCCTAATTGTAATCCTAACCCTAAACCTAACTCCTAAGCCTAAAATGTCCCCACTTGTCCGAATTGTCCTTGTCTTACTTCTGGTCCCCACAAGGATAGGAAAACCCAACACACACACACACACACACACACACACACACACACACACACACACACACACACACACACACACACACACACACACACACACACACACACACACACACACACACCACTTGTGAGGTTGTGTTTCTAATTTATTATTTAGCTACTGTAGGAGGCAAGATTCCTCTTGGCTGTGTCTCTGATCTCCACCCTCCTCCATTAATTCAGGCAAGAGGCTAGAGCCAGCCAGCATCCCCTATTTATAGGGCCAGACACTGAGAGACAGGGAGACACACACACAGGCAGATAACGAGAGAGAGAGCGAGAGAGAGAGAAAGAGAGAGAGAGAGAAAGAGAGAGAGACAGAGACAGAGACAGACAGACAGAGAGACAGAGAGAGGAGGAGGAGAAACGAGGGCTATTTCACAGCATCTCCATATCTCCCTGCCAGCCTCTCACAATCTACATGTGTGAAAGAGATCTGAACCAAGTGATATCTGTGTGCGTGCGTATGTGGCGTGTGTGGTTCACTGTGTGTGAACGCGTGTGTGTGTGAGAGATGTGCTGACAGAATCATGCTGCACCAGGGAGATTGCAGCAGCCCCCTCAAATACACACACACACACACACACACACACACAAGAATGCACGCACACACATTCGTATTTACACACACACAAACACACACACACACACAAATATGTGATCTGATACATTCTGTGATAGACCACGTGTGGGAGACAAACAACGTGTTTTCACACTGTTCTTATCCTGCTGAGCAAAGCTATTACAAGATGGGAGAATTGTAATGGCAGCCTATCGCTCCAGACAAGTTCCCTGCAACAATTTATCAAGGTGCTCACAAGATGATACAAAATGACACCTCCAAGAGAGGTGCATAGGATGTCAGCATCGAAACATTCACACGCTAAACTACCAAAACTATGCTAAACCTGACTGTAATCTCAATGCATGACAGTGAGCAATGCTAGCTTAGATTAGCCCTAGAATCCATAGCTAGAGAGAGAGAGAGAAAGGTAGGCAGACCTGGCTCTCAAGAGAAGACTGGCTATGTGCACACTGCCCACAAAATGAGGTCGAAACTGAGCTGCACTTCCTACTGTTCTAAGAGGATTCTCCTTCATCTACCTGTACTGTTCTAAGAGGATTCTCCTTCATCTACCTGTACTGTTCTAAGAGTTTCTCCTTCATCTACCTGTACTGTTCTAAGAGGATAGTCCTTCATCTACCTGTACAAGAGGATAGTCCTTCATCTACCTGTACTGTTCTAAGAGGATAGTCCTTCATCTACACTGTTCTAAGAGGATTCCCTTCATCTACCTGTACTGTTCTAAGAGGATTCTCCTTCATCTACCTGTACTGTTCTAAGAGGATTCTCCTTCATCTACCTGTACAAGAGGATTCTCCTTCATCTACCTGTACTGTTCTAAGAGGATTCTCCTTCATCTACCTGTACTGTTCTAAGAGGATTCATCTACCTGTACTGTTCTAAGAGGATTCTCCTTCATCTACCTGTACTGTTCTAAGAGGATTCTCCTTCGCCTACCTGTACTGTTCTAAGAGGATTCTCCTTCATCTACCTGTACTGTTCTAAGAGGATTCTCCTTCATCTACCTGTACTGTTCTAAGAGGATTCTCCTTCATCTACCTGTACTGTTCTAAGAGGATTCTCCTTCATCTACCTGTACTGTTCTAAGAGGATTCTCCTTCATCTACCTGTACTGTTCTAAGAGGATTCTCCTTCATCTACCTGTACTGTTCTAAGAGGATTCTCCTTCATCTACATGTACTGTTCTAAGAGGATAGTCCTTCATCTACCTGTACTGTTCTAAGAGGATTCTCCTTCATCTACCTGTACTGTTCTAAGAGGATTCTCCTTCATCTACCTGTACTGTTCTAAGAGGATTCTCCTTCATCTACCTGTACTGTTCTAAGAGGATTCTCCTTCATCTACCTGTACTGTTCTAAGAGGATTCTCCTTCATCCACCTGTACTGTTCTAAGAGGATAGTCCTTCATCTACATGTACTGTTCTAAGAGGATTCTCCTTCATCTACCTGTACTGTTCTAAGAGGATAGTCCTTCATCTACCTCTACTGTTCTAAGAGGATTCTCCTTCATCTACCTGTACTGTTCTAAGAGGATTCTCCTTCATCTACCTGTACTGTTCTAAGAGGATAGTCCTTCATCTACCTGTACTGTTCTAAGAATTCTCCTTCATCTACCTGTACTGTTCTAAGTGATTCTCCTTCATCTACCTGTACTGTTCTATAGTCCTTCATCTACCTGTACTGTTCTAAGATGATTCATCTACTGTACTGTTCTAAGAAGATAGTCCTTCATCTACCTGTACTGTTCAAGAGGATAGTCCTTCATCTACATGTACTGTTCTAAGCTCCTTCATCTACCTGTACTGTTCTAAGAGGATTCTCCTTCATCTACCTGTACTGTTCTAAGAGGATTCTCCTTCATCTACCTGTACTGTTCTAAGAGGATTCTCCTTCATCTACCTGTACTGTTCTAAGAGGATTCCCTTCGTCTACATGTACTGTTCTAAGAGGATTCTCCTTCATCTACCTGTACTGTTCTAAGAGGATTCTCCTTCATCTACCTGTACTGTTCTAAGAGGATTCTCCTTCATCTACCTGTACTGTTCTAAGAGGATTCTCCTTCGTCTACCTGTACTGTTCTAAGAGGATTCTCCTTCATCTACCTGTACTGTTCTAAGAGGATTCTCCTTCATCTACCTGTACTGTTCTAAGAGCTCCTTCATCTACCTGTACTGTTCTAAGAGGATTCTCTTCATCTACCTGTACTGTTCTAAGAGGATTCTCCTTCATCTACCTGTACTGTTCTAAGAGGATTCTCCTTCATCTACCTGTACTGTTCTAAGAGGATTCTCCTTCATCTACATGTACTGTTCTAAGAGGATAGTCCTTCATCTACCTGTACTGTTCTTAGAGGATTCTCCTTCATCTACCTGTACTGTTCTAAGAGGATTCTCCTTCATCTACCTGTACTGTTCTAAGAGGATTCTCCTTCATCTACCTGTACTGTTCTAAGAGGATTCTCCTTCATCTACCTGTACTGTTCTAAGAGGATTCTCCTTCATCTACCTTCCTACTGTTCTAAGAGGATTCTCCTTCATCTACCTGTACTGTTCTAAGAGGATTCTCCTTCATCTACCTGTACTGTTCTAAGAGGATTCTCCTTCATCTACCTGTACTGTTCTAAGAGGATTCTCCTTCATCTACCTGTACTGTTCTAAGAGGATAGTCCTTCATCTACCTGTACTGTTCTAAGAGGATTCTCCTTCATCTACCTGTACTGTTCTAAGAGGATAGTCCTTCATCTACCTGTACTGTTCTAAGAGGATTCTCCTTCATCTACCTGTACTGTTCTAAGAGGATTCTCCTTCATCTACCTGTACTGTTCTAAGAGGATTCTCTGTTCTAAGAGGATTCTCCTTCATCTACCTGTACTGTTCTCCTTCAAGAGGATTCTCCTTCATCTACCTGTACTGTTCTAAGAGGATAGTCTTCATCTACCTCATGTTCTAAGAGGATTCTCCTTCTACCTGTACTGTTCTAAGAAGATAGTCATTCATCTACCTGTACTGTTCTAAGAGGATAGTCCTTCATCTACATGTACTGTTCTAAGAGGATTCTCCTTCATCTACCTGTACTGTTCTAAGAGGATTCTCCTTCATCTACCTGTACTGTTCTAAGAGGATTCTCCTTCATCTACCTGTACTGTTCTAAGAGGATTCTCCTTCATCTACCTGTACTGTTCTAAGAAGATAGTCCTTCATCTACATCTGTTCTAAGAGGATTCTCCTTCATCTACCTGTACTGTTCTAAGAGGATCTCCTTCATCTACCTGTACTGTTCTAAGAGGATTCTCCTTCATCTACCTGTACTGTTCTAAGAGGATTCTCCTTCATCTACCTGTACTGTTCTAAGAGGATTCTCCTTCATCTACCTGTACTGTTCTAAGAGGATTCTCCTTCATCTACCTGTACTGTTCTAAGAGGATAGTCCTTCATCTACCTGTACTGTTCTAAGAGGATTCTCCTTCATCTACCTGTACTGTTCTAAGAGGATTCTCCTTTATCTACCTGTACTGTTCTAAGAGGATAGTCCTTCATCTACAGTACCTATACTGTTCTAAGAGGATTCTCCTTCATCTACCTGTACTGTTCTAAGAGGATAGTCCTTCATCTACCTGTACTGTTCTAAGAGGATTCTCCTTCATCTACCTGTACTGTTCTAAGAGGATTCTCCTTCATCTACCTGTACTGTTCTAAGAGGATAGTCCTTCATCTACCTGTACTGTTCTAAGAGGATAGTCCTTCATCTACCTGTACTGTTCTAAGAGGATTCTCCTTCATCTACCTGTACTGTTCTAAGAGGATTCTCCTTCATCTACCTGTACTGTTCTAAGAGGATTCTCCTTCATCTACCTGTACTGTTCTAAGAGGATTCTCCTTCATCTACCTGTACTGTTCTAAGAGGATTCTCCTTCATCTACCTGTACTGTTCTAAGAGGATACTTCTTCATTGGTAGGGGAGGGTGGTGTATTGTGTGTGTGTGTGTGTGTGTGTGTGTGTGCGTGCGTGCACGTATGTGTGCATGTGACAGTGGTTATAATGAAGGTATGTGTGCACATGAGTTTGTTTATAAGATCGCATGTGTGTAAACTCAGTGCATCCGTCCACTTCCATAGGAAGTCATTAAGGAGCTCATCAATGACAAATTCCCTTGACTTTACCCTTCTCTCTCCCTCCCTCTCTCTCCTTACCTCCTTTCCTCTGTCCCCCTCTCTCTCTCTCCCTCCCTCTCTCTCCTTCCCTCCTTCCCTCTGTCCCCTTCTCTCTCCCTCCCTCTCTCTCTTACCTCCTTACTCTGTCCCCCTCTCTCTCCTCCCTCCTCTCCTTACCTCCTTACTCTGTCCCCCTCTCTCTCCCTCCCTCTCTCTCCTTACCTCCTTACCTCTGTCCCCCTCTCTCTCCCTCCCTCTCTCTCCTTATCTCCTTACCTCTGTCCCCCTCTCTCTCCCTCCCTCTCTCTCCTTACCTCCTTACCTCTGTCCCCCTCTCTCTCTCTCTGTGCCCTTCTCTCTCCCTCCCTCTCTCTCCTTACCTCTGTCCCCCTCTCTCTCCCTCCCTCCCTCTCTCTCCTTATCTCCTTACCTCTGTCCCCTTCTCTCTCCCTCCCTCTCTCTCCTGATCCCTTTCTTTCTCCCCTCCCTCTCTCTCCCTTACCTCTGTCCCCCCTCTCTCTCTCTCTCCCCTCCCTCTCTCTCTCTTTACCTCCTTTCCCTCTGTCCCCTTCTCTCTCCCTCCCTCTCTCTCCTGATCTCCTTCCTTTGTCCCCTTCTCTCTCTCTCCTTATCTCCTTCCCTCTGTCCCCTTCTCTCTCCTTCTCTCTCTCTCTCTCTCTCTCTCTCTCTCCTTACCTCCTTTCCTCTGTCCTCCTCTCTCTCTCTATCTCTTCCTCCCTCTCTCTCCTTACCTCCTTCCCTCTGTCCCCTTCTCTCTCCTCCCTCCAAATCTTGCTTAATGTCCAAGCCCCTCCACTCAGCAGCAGTAGGGAGGTAGAAATATGTATCATTTATTAAACCTGGCCTGGGTTTTTGTTATGGAGTCTAATCCGCCTGGGCCATCTCTGTTCCTCCCCTGCTCTGTCCTAATTAAGCACACAAACCCAGCCAGAGAATTTCACCTAGAGCCAAACCTCTCCAATTTGAAGGAAGCAAATTAAAGTGGAGCCAAAGAACATGCAGCTCCCGTCTGTCTGAGAAATCAAACTGTTGTATTCTGCTGCTATGAAGTTGTTCATTCGTTTCTAATCAATTGGCTGTCATTAGATGAGGTTTGTCATGGGACCACTCTAGGAGCTTTAGTGTGTGTGTGTGTGTGTGTGTGTGTGTGTGTGTGTGTGTGTGTGTGTGTGTGTGTGTGTGTGTGTGTGTGTGTGTGTGTGTGTGTGTGTGTGTGTCCTGTGTGCTCCTGTGCTTGTGTGTGTGTGTGTTCATTATGTGCTCCTGAATGCTTGTGTGTGTGTGTGTTCTCTTATCACCAGGCTGTAGTTGTGTTTGTACAGACCACTGGCCGAAACAGAAAATCAACAAATACATGAAGGAAGTGATGTCGCCGAGTGGCTGAAGAACAATGGTTGCCGTGACACCGCTCTTCGCTGTCCGTGCCAGGCACCCCCTGTCCAACAGCCGTAACCCCCCAGCCAATCAGACCACGGCTCTTCATCAGTCTCTATCGCTGCCACGGACTCCCAGAGAAAGCACACTGACAAGCTCTGTGTCATCAAGCTGTGTCTGAACACACGCTAACGACCAGCCATCGATCCACACACATTCCCTGTTTAATATCTCTCTCTCTCTCGCTCATTCTATCTATCATCGCAGATTTTGTTTCACACAAATGACTACTGTTTTTCCTTCACTTTCACCTCGCAGTCTCTGCCTCTGTCTCTCTTTCTCACCCCCATGTCCCCCACCCAACCTCTCCCTCTCTCTCCATCCATCCCTCCACCCTCCTCTCTCTTTCTCACCCCCATCTCCCCCACCCAACCTCTCCCTCTCTCTCCATCCGTCCCTCCCCCCTCCTCTCTCTGCCTCATTGGAGCCAGGGTTAACGTTGGTGTCGATGGAGGGGAAACACATGATGGCGAGCGGCCTCATGGTGGCTGACGTGATTTAATCCATCAGAAGCCACTGTGTCGTATGATTTACTCTGTTAACACACGCGGCTAATGGCTGTGTGCAGGTTTAATATTGTTTTCATTTGACGTCCCAGAGGTCGTGCGGGAAACGCATCCATTGTTTTGTCGAGAGTGTCAGCGGATGACAAACGACTGCAACATGACCCATTACTTTCAGTTCTCTGGGTTCTGAAGATGGAGTGAAGAAAGAGGGGCTCAAAGATCTAAAGTTGAATAAGGCGGCCATCTTTTGAATGGAATCAACGTGACGATACAGAGATGGACTACATGGCCCAGGGGACGAGGTAACTCCAGCATTAGATCTCTTTCCCCGACTAAATGAGACAAATGTCTCGTCTCAGGGGGAGATGATTCAAAACTATAGCTGGACAGGTGGCATTTTAAAGAATGTTTATTTGTGTGAGCCTTGAGTGATTTTGTTGTCTGCGCTAATGCCGCTAGATGTGTCTGCTAGAAGTCTATGTGAGGCTACATTATGCTAAGTTAGCTCATATATAGGCTATATGCTAGCTTTGCCACGATATTAGCCCTGCTATGATATGCTTACATTAGCCAGCAGCCACTATGAGATGATATCCTTAGCTAGCCTCTGGTAGGACCAAGAGGGGGGAGCACACCACATCCACGTTGATGGGGCTGTTGTGGAGCGGGTTGAAAGCTTTAAGGTCCTTGGCGTCCTTGTCACTAAGAACTTAACATGGTCCACACACAACTGCACAGTCATGACGAGGGAACGGCAGCACCTCTTCCCCCTTAGGCGGTTGAAAAGATTTGGCATGGTTCCTCAGATCCTCAAAAATGTCCACAACTAAACCATCAAGAGCATCTTGACTGGTTGTCTCATCGCTTGGTATGGCAACTGTACCTCCCTTGACGTAAACGGTACCAGAGCATTAGCTCGAGGACCAACAAGCTCAGAGACAGCTTCTATCCACAAGCCATAAGAATTCTAAATAGCCAGACTGCTAAATAGTAAATTAATGGTACCCGAACTATCTGCACTTACTCTATGCACACTCACTAGAGTACATATACACACTCACTAGACTATATATACACACTCACTAGACTATATATACACACTCACTAGACTATATATACACACTCACTAGACTATATATACACACTCACTAGACTATATATACACACTCACTAGACTATATATACACACTCACTAGACTATATATACACACTCACTAGACTATATATACACACTCACTAGACTATATATACACACTCACTAGACTATATATACACACTCACTAGACTATATATACACACTCACTAGACTATATATACACACTCACTAGACTATATATACACACTCACTAGACTATATATACACACTCACTAGACTATATATACACACTCACTAGACTATATATACACACTCACTAGACTATATATACACACTCACTAGACTATATATACACACTCACTAGACTATATATACACACTCACTAGACTATATATACACACTCACTAGACTATATATACACACTCACTAGACTATATATACACACTCACTAGACTATATATACACACTCACTAGACTATATATACACACTCACTAGACTATATATACACACTCACTAGACTATATATATACACACTCACTAGACTATATATACACACTCACTAGACTATATATACACACTCACTAGACTATACATACACACTTACTAGACTATACATACACACTCACTAGACTATATATACACACTCACTAGACTATATATACACACTCACTAGACTATATATACACACTATATACATACTCACTAGACTATATATACACACTCACTAGACTATATATACACACTCACTAGACTATATATACACACTATATACATACTCACTAGACTATATATACACACTCACTAGACTACATATACACATTCACTAGACTATATATACACACTCACTAGACTATATATACACACTCACTAGACTATATATACACACTATATACATACTCACTAGACTATATATACACACTCACTAGGCTATATATACACATTCACTAGACTATATATACACACTCACTAGACTATATATACACACTCACTAGACTATATATATACACACTCACTAGACTATACATACACACTCACTACACTATGCATACACACTCACTAGACTATACATACACACTCACTAGACTATATATACACACTCACTAGACTATATATACACACTCACTAGACTATATATACACACTCACTAGACTATATATACACACTCACTATACATACTCACTAGACTATATATACACACTCACTAGACTATATATACACACTCACTAGACTATATATACACACTATATACATACTCACTAGACTATATATACACACTCACTAGACTATATATACACACTATATTCATACTCACTAGACTATACATACACACTCACTAGACTTTATATACACACTCACTAGACTATACATACACACTCACTAGACTACATATACACACTCACTAGACTATATATACACACTCACTAGACTATACATACACACTCATTAGACTATATATACACACTCACTAGACTATATATACACACTCACTAGACTATATATACACACTCACTAGACTATATATACACACTCACTAGACTATATATACACACTCACTAGACTATATATACACACTCACTAGACTATACATACACACTCACTAGACTATATATACACACTCACTAGACTATACATACACACTCACTAGACTACATATACACACGCACTAGACTATACCTTATTATTATCTATCCTGATGCCTAGTCACTTTACCCTGCCTTCATGTACATATCTACCTCAAATACCTTATTATTATCTATCCTGATGCCTCCCCATTGATCTGGTAGTGGTACTCCCTGTATATAGCTCCACATCGATCTGGTAGTGGTACTCCCTGTATATAGCTCCACATCGATCTGGTACTGGTTGTCTCTGTATATAGCTCCACATCGATCTGGTACTGGTACTCAGAGAAATATAGCTCCACATCGATCTGGTACTGGTACTCCCTGTATAAAGCTCCACATTGATCTGGTACTGGTACTCTCTGTATATAGCTCCACATTGATCTGGTACTGGTACTCCCTGTATATAGCTCCACATTGATCTGGTACTGGTACTCCCTGTATATAGCTCCACATTGATCTGGTACTGGTACTCCCTGTATAGAGCTCCACATTGATCTGGTACTGGTACTCCCTGTATAGAGCTCCACATTGATCTGGTGCTGGTACTCCCTGTATATAGCTCCACAATGATATGGTACTGGTACTCCCTGTATAGAGCTCCACATTGATCTGGTACTGGTACACCCTGTATAGAGCTCCTCATTGATATGGTACTGGTACTCCCTGTATAGAGCTCCACATTGATCTGGTGCTGGTACTTCCTGTATATAGCTCCACATTGATCTGGTACTGGTACTCCCTGTATAAAGCTCCACATTGATCTGGTACTGGTACTCCCTGTATAGAGCTCCACATTGATCTGGTACTGGTACTCCCTGTATAAAGCTCCACATTGATCTGGTACTGGTACTCCCTGTATAGAGCTCCACATTGATCTGGTACTGGTACTCCCTGTATAAAGCTCCACATTGATCTGGTACTGGTACTCCCTGTATAGAGCTCCACATTGATCTGGTACTGGTACTCCCTGTATAAAGCTCCACATTGATATGGTACTGGTACTCCCTGTATAGAGCTCCACATTGATCTGGTACTGGTACTCCTGTATAGAGCTCCACATTGATCTGGTACTGGTACTCCTGTATAGAGCTCCACATTGATCTGGTGCTGGTACTCCCTGTATAAAGCTCCACATTGATATGGTACTGGTACTCCCTGTATAGAGCTCCACATTGATCTGGTACTGGTACTCCCTGTATATAGCTCCACATTGATCTGGTACTGGTACTCCCTGTATAAAGCTCCACATTGATCTGGTACTGGTACTCCCTGTATAGAGCTCCACATTGATCTGGTACTGGTACTCCCTGTATAGAGCTCCACATTGATCTGGTACTGGTACTCCCTGTATAGAGCTCCACATTGATCTGGTGCTGGTACTTCCTGTATATAGCTCCACATTGATCTGGTACTGGTACTTCCCTGTATAGAGCTCCACATTGATCTGGTACTGGTACTCCTGTATAGAGCTCCACATTGATCTGGTACTGGTACTCCCTGTATAGAGCTCCACATTGATCTGGTACTGGTACTCCCTGTATAGAGCTCCACATTGATCTGGTACTGGTACTCCCTGTATATACTGTTGCTCCATTCGTGTGTTTTCTTATTTTATTCCTCGTGTTAGTTACTTTTAAATGGGGGTTTTTCTGCATCATTGGGAAAGCAGTTCACTGTAAAGTCTACTCCAGTTGTATTTGGCACATGTGATACATGCTCCCCTTAACCAGCCTCTGCTAGGACATGCTCTCCTTAACCAGCCTCTACTAGGATATGCTATCCTTAACCAGCCTCTACTAGGATATGCTCTCCTTAACCAGCCTCTGCTAGGACATGCTATGCTTAGCCAGCCTCTGCTAGGACATGCTATCCTTAACCAGCCTCTGCTAGGACATCTGCCTCTGCTAGGACATGCTATCCTTAACCCGCTAGGACATATAGCCAGCATGCTATCCTTAGCCAGCTTCTGCTAGGACATGCTATCCTTAACCAGCCTCTGCTAGGACATGCTATCCCTAACCAGCCTCTGCTAGGACATTATCTTAACCAACCTCTGTTAGGACATGCTATCTGGTATCCTTAGCCAGCCTCTGCTAGGACATGCTATCCTTAGCCAGCCTCTGCTAGGACATGCTATTCTTAACCAGCCTCTGCTAGGACATGCTATCCTTAACCAGCCTCTGTTACGACATGTTTTCCTTAGCCAGCCTCTGCTAGGACACGCTACCATTAACCAGCCTCTGCTAGGACATGCTATCCTTAGCCAACCTCTGCTAGGACATGCTATCCTTAACCAGCCTCTGCTAGGACATGCTATGCTTAGCCAGCCTCTGCTAGGACATGCTATCCTTAACCAACCTCTGCTAGGACATGCTATTCTTAGCCAACCTCTGCTAGGACATGCTATCCTTAGCCAACCTCTGCTAGGACATGCTATCCTTAACCAGCCTCTGCTAGGATATGCTATTCTTAGCTAGCCTCTGCGAGGACATACTATCTTTAGCCTGCCTCTGCTAGGACATGCTATCCTTAGCCAGCCTCTCCTAGGACATGCTACCCTTAGCCAACCTCTGCTAGGACATGCTATCCTTAGCCAACCTCTGCTAGGCTACACTAACCTTTGCCAGCCTTGGCTAGGATATGCCAGGGCCCTGCTAGGGCCCAAACCAAGCCCTGGGGGGACACAGATGGAAAATGCAATTATGTCTCCCGTGAACCCAGCCACTCTCTGTGCTAACTGTGCTAACTGGATTTGCATCCTGTTTCTGACGCCGGCTCCCAGAAGCACACAAACATATCGGAACTAATTCTGTCCAAGCTGCGTTATCCCGCCTCGGGCTCACGACCATGGTAAATAAGCAAAAGCATAGGCAGCACTGTGTAACATACACGACTGCAAACATGGTTAGTACACTTTGGCCTGCTTCCTCCTGGCAGGCAGAACAAGTCGTCAAGTTTACGCTCGACTTTATGTTGTGAATCATGCTTTGTGTCTGGGAGATGTGATTGTACAGAGAGAGAGAGAGAGAGAGAGAAGGGCCTTCTATGCCATCAAAAGGAACATCACATTCGACATACCAATTAGGAGGATCTGGCTAAAAGTATTTGAATCAGTTATAGAACCCATTGCCCTTTATGGTTGTGAGGTCTGGGTTCCGCTCCCCAACCAAGAATTCACAAAATGGGACAAACACCAAATTAAGACTCTGCATTCAGAATTCTGCAAAAATATCCTCAGTGTACAACATAAAACAACAAATAAAGCATACAGAGCAGAATTAGGCCGATACCCAGTAATTATCAACATCCAGATAAGAGCCGTTAAATTCTACAACCTCCTAAAAGGAAGCGATTCCCAAACCTTCCATAACAAAGCCATCACCTACTGAGAAATTAACCTGGAGAAGAGCCCCCTAAGCAAGCTGGTCCTGGGGCTCTGTTCACAAACAGACCCCACAGAGCCCCAGGACAGCAACACAATTAGACCCAACCAAATCATGAGAAAACAAAAAGATAAAATACTTGACACATTGGAAAGATTTTTTTTTAAATGAGCAAACTAGAATGCTATTCGGCCCTAAACAGAGACTACACAGTGACAGAATCCCTGACCACTGTGACTGACCTGTCATGGATCCCTTTCATTACGCACACCTGGCCCCTATTCCCATTGATTAGTAATTGTATATGTGTGCCCTTTGTTCTCCATTGTCCGTTGGTCGTGTGAATGGTCGTGTGAGTACCTGTGCTGTGCTGTGCTGTGCTGTGCTGTGCTGTGCTGTGCTGTGCTTTGTGCTGTCATGTGTGTGCTTGTGTATTTATTTACTCCTCACTCTTCTGTTTGGGTTTCAACCCTGTGTTTTGTATACGTGTTTGTTTGGTCTTCGTCCCCGTGCCTTTACATGGCACGCTGTAATGTGGGAAATTTTTTAAAAACTATTACGCATTCCTGCGCCTGTCTCCCGATCCCTTCTACCAAGCGTGAACTTTGAATATTATGAATCATTAGTTATGAGACATGAGGGGTGCCATAGGGTTGACACCAGAAGTTAATAGGTATCTGTAGGAGGAATGTATATGATCAGTGCAATTAAGCTTGGAATGTACTGAGTGTAGGGAAAACGATCACATGTGGCAGCATTGATAAGGGGAGAGAGCCGTGGATTAATGATGAAGCGGGTCAAGGTCAGGTCACATTAAAGGAGAAGGAACAGTTTATTGCCCATATCACTTAATTTCCTGCCTAAAGATGCAATGTTTAGCATCCTTTGGGATGAATAAACTTGGTTTAAACTTTCGTAGTGTCCATCACGTTCTTACTCTGATATTTAGAACCTAACACTATGTGCCAAAGGCAAACCTGGCTCTCAAGAAGACAGGCTATGTGCACACAGCCCACAAAATGAGGTGGAAACTGAGCTGCAATTCTTAGAGAGAGAGACAGAGAGGGAGAGAGTGTGTGTGAGAGAGACAGACAGAGACAGAGAGAGAGACAGAGAGGGAGAGAGTGTGTGTGAGAGAGACAGACAGAGAGAGAGACAGAGAGGGAGAGAGTGTGTGTGAGAGAGACAGACAGAGAGAGAGACAGAGAGGGAGAGAGTGTGTGTGAGAGAGACAGACAGAGACAGAGAGAGAGACAGAGAGGGAGAGAGTGTGTGTGAGAGAGACAGACAGAGACAGAGAGAGAGACAGAGAGGGAGAGTGTGTGTGAGAGAGACAGACAGAGAGAGAGACAGAGAGGGAGAGTGTGTGTGAGAGAGACAGACAGAGAGAGAGACAGAGAGGGAGAGTGTGTGTGTGAGAGAGACAGACAGAGAGAGAGACAGAGAGGGAGAGAGTGTGTGTGAGAGAGACAGACAGAGAGAGACAGAGAGGGAGAGAGAGAGAGACAGACAGAGAGAGACAGAGAGGGAGAGAGTGTGTGTGAGAGAGACAGACAGAGAGAGACAGAGAGGGAGAGACAGACAGAGAGAGAGACAGAGAGGGAGAGAGTGTGTGTGTGTGAGAGAGACAGCCAGAGAGAGAGAGAGACAGAGGGAGAGAGTGTGTGTGAGAGAGACAGACAGAGAGAGAGACAGAGAGGGAGAGAGTGTGTGTGAGAGAGACAGACAGAGAGACAGACAGAGAGAGAGAGAGAGAGAGTGGGAGAGAGTGTGTGTGAGAGAGACAGACAGAGAGAGAGACAGAGAGGGAGAGAGTGTGTGTGAGAGAGACAGACAGAGAGAGAGAGAGAGGGAGAGAGTGTGTGACAGAGACAGACAGAGACAGAGAGGGAGAGAGTTTGTGTGAGAGAGACAGACAGAGAGAGAGACAGAGAGGGAGAGACTCCTATAAAAAGAGGAAAAATGTTCATGTCAATCTTTTTTGCTCCACTTTGTTGACATGTCTCAGTAGTGTTCCAGGCCGTCTCTATCTGCAGTGTATCTGTGCTGTTCCCTCTCTCTCTCCTCATGAAGGAAATACCCTCCAGCTAAAAGTAGGCCATTACAATAACCTGATAAAACTGCTCCATAAACCGACCCTCCCAGCACGGGGGGATTGCAATCGCCACGAGAGACTTATGGTCCAAACGATTGTCATTAAATGCACGGCTATAATTGAAATGAAAGGTTGTCTTCATTAAACATTTTTGATGAGACGGCAGATGTGACCCCCGTGAATCGGCGGGGTACGCATCTCAATTTCCCCCGGGGCTCAACAGAAATGAAAGCGATTGACTTTGACGATCTTGCTGTTATAGTACACAGTACACACTGTGAATAATTCACACAAACAGAAGCTGCCGTTTACACACCGTCCATTAATAATAGAGCTAGTGCTGTATGGAGAAGCTGCACTTTCCAGCAATGCTTTATATGATTCATGTAACATACTTCTGCTAGCACTGAGGAAACAAACTCATGAGCACAAACACCTTACGGCAATTATAATAATAACACATCAATCAAAATCCAGGGAAGCTGACAAACTGAGTGCTGACTGAGCAGAAGCACGTTTTTGGTTTGCTTTAAAAGGTGACTGGATCCTAGCTCCATCTATAGGAGTCTAGGCAACATGTGGGTGGCAGGGTAGCCTAGTGGTTAGAGCGTTGGACTAGTAACCGGAAGGTTGCAAGTTCAAACCCCGAGCTGACAAGGTACAAATCTGTCATTCTGCCCCTGAACAGGCAGTTGACCCACTGTTCCTAGGCTGTCTTCTGCTTTATTCTGTACTTTTACAACTTTAAAGCCCTCATTTCCACAGAAAGTCAATTTTTACAACGTCACAATCAGCGAAGACCAGTGAAAGCTGACTTACTTAGAGTGCTTATTACAAGAACAAAGGAACAATTCCTGACTAACGCCAATTATCTCCCAAACAACCTCCCAAACCATTACTGTACATTAATCACCAGCCTATTCTGCTTCCTGGAGGAACAACCAATCACAGGGCCACACTTTCATTTACCACACCTCCCCAGCTGGCCTTGTGTCTTTCAGCCTCTTTCAGGCCGCATGACACTTTACTAGTTGAACAATGAGACAGACCAGCCCGGCACAAAGAGCTCCATCCCACTTCCATCACTCATACCCAGGCCTCTGACATCCATAATATCAGGCCTCTACTGACAGATTGGCCTCTTATCTTGCACATGTGTATTTATCTGACCGCGTACATGATATAGGAAAGTCACCAGATTCAATTAGGTTGGGCTAATCAGCGGATTAATGAGGGGCAGGGATGACAGATCACTCATTACCCATGCCTCTCATAGAAACCCGGGGGGGAGGGAGAATGGAGCGGACTAGCTCCCTGCTGGGTGTCTCTCTGGCCTTGATTATATCTGGCTCAACCTCTCTCCTTCCTTCCTCTCCAACTCTTTCTGGCTCCTTTCTTTCTTTCTCTCCCTCATTCTTTTCCCACTGTCTCTAAATTCCACCTGCTCTCTCTCTGTCTCTATGTGTTATATTTCTTGCTCTCTTAAAAATTTTCTTTGTCAGAAGCAGAGGCTTGTCTCTCACTCTGTGTCTGTCTCTGTCTCTCTGTTTCTTTCTCTCTCTTTCTCTGTCTCTTTCTCTGTCTCTCTCTCTGGCTCTCTGTCTCTCTCTGTCTCTGTCTCTCTGTTTCTTTATCTCTCTTTCTCTGTCTCTCTTTCTCTGTCTCTTTCTGTCTCTTTCTCTGTCTTTCTCTGTCTCACTCTGTCTCTCTTTCTCTGTCTCTCTCTGTCTCTCTCTGTCTCTCTCTCTGTCTCTCTGTCTTTCTCTGTCTCTGTTTCTTTCTCTCTGTCTCTCTTTCTCTGTCTCTCTTTCTCTGTCTCTCTTTCTCTGTCTCTCTCGCTCTCTCTTTCTCTCTTTGTCTCGGTCTCTCTTTCTCTCTCTCTCTCTCCCCATCTCACCCCCATTGTGGAGGAGGGTGGGGGAGAGAAATCATTTGCAGCATGGGGTAGAAAACAGCTGTCTATGTGTATACTAAATGTGAATGTACCAGATCATGTTCATCCTCACATTTAACTATACATAGTGTTTGTGTGTGTGTTTGGCCCATCTCCTCTCCCATCAGTGGTAATGTGACAGAAACATTACCAGGCTGTGAGCCCATTCTCAGCGGTGTCCTGCCCTGGCTCTCGGCATGCTTCCCTTTCACAATACACCAGTGGGAAGCTTTCTCTCTCTGCTGAGTGGCTCAGTGACCGGCCCCTACAGGCCCCTGTCAACCCCTGCTGACCCCTGACCTAGAGCCAGAGGGTTTGGACCCCCAGCTGTGCTGATCCATACAGGGGGCCACCCCAGCTCCGGACCCCGGGCCCGGCAGCACCAATCTGTCCTAATAAGATGGAGAGTGGGGCCCTCCACGATGGCTAGGGACCTGAGATGAACTGTACCAGCAGGGTCCCAGAGCTCTACCGGAGCCGTATCGGAGCTGTATCGACCTACTGTGGGGCTCCCTCTCTCTCTCAGGCTTCTTTCTCTCTGTTTCCCCTCGCTCTGTCTCTTTCTCTCCGTCTCTGTCTCGGTCCCAGGTCCTGGGAACAGCAGGATAGCCTCGGCTATTGATCCACGCAGTCTGTTTTTCCCCTTGCAGTACCCCACAGGGGGTGGGGAGATGATAGGGTGTGTGTGTGTGTGTGTGTGTTATTCCTAAATAACCAACCAATGGAGCTGTATTGTATTGCTCTACATGCAGCTCTGCAGTCAATACAGCATATTACCACTCAACCCCTTTGACCCTGACTCCTAACTCTGAGGTGTATTCACCCAAACTAACAGGGTCCACACTCTCATAACCAATAGCCCAGAGTGGCCACACCAATTCTTCTGCTATAGTATACTCTGTTTATGACAATCACTGATATAACTCAAGCCCTTCCAGTGGGCAGACACCGTGACACAGAGCCATTTCCCCACACACCATGTAGTTCAGAATCAATCAGATGGGTGAATGTGAGTTACTGTAACGATGATATTAAAGTCCAGTGACTCTACTTTCTTATCCCAACAATCTGAACTACATGTACCTAACCATGGTAACCAACCCTCTGAACTACATGTACCTAACCATGGTAACCAACCCTCTGAACTACATGTACCTAACCATGGTAACCAACCCTCTGAACTACATGTACCTAACCATGGTAACCAACCCTCTGAACTACATGTACCTAACCATGGTAACCAACCCTCTGAACTACATGTACCTAACCATGGTAACCAACCCTCTGAACTACATGTACCTAACCATGGTAACCAACCCTCTGAACTGCATGGACCTAACCATGGTAACCAACCCTCTGAACTACATGTACCTAACCATGGTAACCAACCCTCTGAACTACATGGACCTAACCATGGTAACCAACCCTCTGAACTACATGTACCTAACCATGGTAACCAACCCTCTGAACTACATGTACCTAACCATGGTAACCAACCCTCTGAACTACATGTACCTAACCATGGTAACCAACCCTCTGAACTACATGTACCTAACCATGATAACCAACCCTCTGAACTATATGTACCTAACCATGATAACCAACCCTTTGAACTACATGTACCTAACCATGGTAACCAACCCTCTGAACTACATGTACCTAACCATGGTAACCAACCCTCTGAACTACTAGACATCACAATATATACACAACCTGTCACTACACAAGTGAGGGAGGAGAGGGAGGTGAGAAGAGATGTATGAAGAGAGAAAGACAGAGACAGAGAGAGAGCACAAACAGAACCCACAGAGCCCCCAGGACAGCAACACAATTAGACCCAACCAAATCATGAGAAAACAAGAAGATAATTACTTGACACACAGGCAGAATATCTGACCACTGTGACTGACCCAAACTTAAGGAAAGCTTTGACTATGTACAGACTCAATTAGCATAGCCTTGCTATTGAGCATAGCCTTGCATAATGTTAACTTTCACTGCTATGCGGATGACACACAGCTGTACATTTCAATGAAACATGGTGAAGCCCCAAAATGGCCCTCGCTGGAAGCCTGTGTTTCAGACATAAGGAAGTGGACGGCTGCAAACGTTCACTTTTAAACTCGAAAAAAACAGAGGTGCTTGTTCTAAGTCCCAAGAAACAAAGAGATCTTCTGTTGAATCTGACAAAGTTATCTTGATGGTTGTACAGTCGTCTCAAATAAAACTGTGAAGGACCTCTGCGTTACTCTG
>NC_088238.1:12935858-12978358 GCF_036934945.1 Oncorhynchus masou masou | reverse complement strand
CTGGATGTAGAGCCCTGAGGGACTGTAGTACAGAGTTGCCTTAGACAGGCTACCAGACTGGATGTAGAGCCCTGAGGGACTGTAGTACAGAGTTGTCTTAGACAGGCTACCAGACTGGATGTAGAGCCCTGAGGGACTGTAGTACAGAGTTGCCTTAGACAGGCTACCAGACTGGATGTAGAGCCCTGAGGGACTGTAGTACAGAGTTGTCTTAGACAGGCTACCAGACTGGATGTAGAGCCCTGGGGGACTGTAGTACAGAGTTGCCTTAGACAGGCTACCAGACTGGATGTAGAGCCCTGAGGGACTGTAGTACAGAGTTGCCTTAGACAGGCTACCAGACTGGATGTAGAGCCCTGGGGGACTGTAGTACAGAGTTGTCTTAGACAGGCTACCAGACTGGATGTAGAGCCCTGAGGGACTGTAGTACAGAGTTGCCTTAGACAGGCTACCAGACTGGATGTAGAGCCCTGGGGGACTGTAGTACAGAGTTGTCTTAGACAGGCTACCAGACTGGATGTAGAGCCCTGAGGGACTGTAGTACAGAGTTGCCTTAGACAGGCTACCAGACTGGATGTAGAGCCCTGAGGGACTGTAGTACAGAGTTGCCTTAGACAGGCTACCAGACTGGATGTAGAGCCCTGGGGGACTGTAGTACAGAGTTGTCTTAGACAGGCTACCAGACTGGATGTAGAGCCCTGAGGGACTGTAGTACAGAGTTGCCTTAGACAGGCTACCAGACTGGATGTAGAGCCCTGGGGGACTGTAGTACAGAGTTGTCTTAGACAGGCTACCAGACTGGATGTAGAGCCCTGAGGGACTGTAGTACAGAGTTGCCTTAGACAGGCTACCAGACTGGATGTAGAGCCCTGAGGGACTGTAGTACAGAGTTGCCTTAGACAGGCTACCAGACTGGATGTAGAGCCCTGGGGGACTGTAGTACAGAGTTGTCTTAGACAGGCTACCAGACTGGATGTAGAGCCCTGAGGGACTGTAGTACAGAGTTGTCTTAGACAGGCTACCAGACTGGATGTAGAGCCCTGAGGGACTGTAGTACAGAGTTGCCTTAGACAGGCTACCAGACTGGATGTAGAGCCCTGAGGGACTGTAGTACAGAGTTGTCTTAGACAGGCTACCAGACTGGATGTAGAGCCCTGAGGGACTGTAGTACAGAGTTGTCTTAGACAGGCTACCAGACTGGATGTAGAGCCCTGAGGGACTGTAGTACAGAGTTGCCTTAGACAGGCTACCAGACTGGATGTAGAGCCCTGGGGACTGTAGTACAGAGTTGCCTTAGACAGGCTACCAGACTGGATGTAGAGCCCTGAGGGACTGTAGTACAGAGTTGTCTTAGACAGGCTACCAGACTGGATGTAGAGCCCTGAGGGACTGTAGTACAGAGTTGCCTTAGACAGGCTACCAGACTGGATGTAGAGCCCTGGGGGACTGTAGTACAGAGTTGTCTTAGACAGGCTACCAGACTGGATGTAGAGCCCTGAGGGACTGTAGTACAGAGTTGCCTTAGACAGGCTACCAGACTGGATGTAGAGCCCTGAGGGACTGTAGTACAGAGTTGTCTTAGACAGGCTACCAGACTGGATGTAGAGCCCTGAGGGACTGTAGTACAGAGTTGCCTTAGACAGGCTACCAGACTGGATGTAGAGCCCTGAGGGACTGTAGTACAGAGTTGTCTTAGACAGGCTACCAGACTGGATGTAGAGCCCTGAGGGACTGTAGTACAGAGTTGCCTTAGACAGGCTACCAGACTGGATGTAGAGCCCTGGGGGACTGTAGTACAGAGTTGTCTTAGACAGGCTACCAGACTGGATGTAGAGCCCTGGGGACTGTAGTACAGAGTTGTCTTAGACAGGCTACCAGACTGGATGTAGAGCCCTGAGGGACTGTAGTACAGAGTTGCCTTAGACAGGCTACCAGACTGGATGTAGAGCCCTGAGGGACTGTAGTACAGAGTTGCCTTAGACAGGCTACCAGACTGGATGTAGAGCCCTGAGGGACTGTAGTACAGAGTTGTCTTAGACAGGCTACCAGACTGGATGTAGAGCCCTGAGGGACTGTAGTACAGAGTTGTCTTAGACAGGCTACCAGACTGGATGTAGAGCCCTGGGGGACTGTAGTACAGAGTTGCCTTAGACAGGCTACCAGACTGGATGTAGAGCCCTGAGGGACTGTAGTACAGAGTTGTCTTAGACAGGCTACCAGACTGGATGTAGAGCCCTGGGGGACTGTAGTACAGAGTTGTCTTAGACAGGCTACCAGACTGGATGTAGAGCCCTGAGGGACTGTAGTACAGAGTTGCCTTAGACAGGCTACCAGACTGGATGTAGAGCCCTGAGGGACTGTAGTACAGAGTTGCCTTAGACAGGCTACCAGACTGGATGTAGAGCCCTGAGGGACTGTAGTACAGAGTTGCCTTAGACAGGCTACCAGACTGGATGTAGAGCCCTGGGGGACTGTAGTACAGAGTTGCCTTAGACAGGCTACCAGACTGGATGTAGAGCCCTGGGGACTGTAGTACAGAGTTGTCTTAGACAGGCTACCAGACTGGATGTAGAGCCCTGGGGGACTGTAGTACAGAGTTGTCTTAGACAGGCTACCAGACTGGATGTAGAGCCCTGAGGGACTGTAGTACAGAGTTGTCTTAGACAGGCTACCAGACTGGATGTAGAGCCCTGGGGGACTGTAGTACAGAGTTGCCTTAGACAGGCTACCAGACTGGATGTAGAGCCCTGGGGGACTGTAGTACAGAGTTGCCTTAGACAGGCTACCAGACTGGATGTAGAGCCCTGAGGGACTGTAGTACAGAGTTGTCTTAGACAGGCTACCAGACTGGATGTAGAGCCCTGAGGGACTGTAGTACAGAGTTGCCTTAGACAGGCTACCAGACTGGATGTAGAGCCCTGAGGGACTGTAGTACAGAGTTGCCTTAGACAGGCTACCAGACTGGATGTAGAGCCCTGAGGGACTGTAGTACAGAGTTGTCTTAGACAGGCTACCAGACTGGATGTAGAGCCCTGAGGGACTGTAGTACAGAGTTGTCTTAGACAGGCTACCAGACTGGATGTAGAGCCCTGGGGGACTGTAGTACAGAGTTGCCTTAGACAGGCTACCAGACTGGATGTAGAGCCCTGAGGGACTGTAGTACAGAGTTGTCTTAGACAGGCTACCAGACTGGATGTAGAGCCCTGAGGGACTGTAGTACAGAGTTGTCTTAGACAGGCTACCAGACTGGATGTAGAGCCCTGGGGGACTGTAGTACAGAGTTGCCTTAGACAGGCTACCAGACTGGATGTAGAGCCCTGAGGGACTGTAGTACAGAGTTGTCTTAGACAGGCTACCAGACTGGATGTAGAGCCCTGAGGGACTGTAGTACAGAGTTGTCTTAGACAGGCTACCAGACTGGATGTAGAGCCCTGAGGGACTGTAGTACAGAGTTGTCTTAGACAGGCTACCAGACTGGATGTAGAGCCCTGGGGGACTGTAGTACAGAGTTGCCTTAGACAGGCTACCAGACTGGATGTAGAGCCCTGGGGGACTGTAGTACAGAGTTGTCTTAGACAGGCTACCAGACTGGATGTAGAGCCCTGGGGGACTGTAGTACAGAGTTGCCTTAGACAGGCTACCAGACTGGATGTAGAGCCCTGGGGGACTGTAGTACAGAGTTGCCTTAGACAGGCTACCAGACTGGATGTAGAGCCCTGGGGGACTGTAGTACAGAGTTGTCTTAGACAGGCTACCAGACTGGATGTAGAGCCCTGGGGGACTGTAGTACAGAGTTGCCTTAGACAGGCTACCAGACTGGATGTAGAGCCCTGGGGGACTGTAGTACAGAGTTGTGTACAGAACGTATCATGAATGTTTAACAAACGTCCCAAAATAATGTTTCATGTACTCACAGTGGGATATAGATATACTCTATGATCAGCTGCCGTGTTGTACTCACAGTGGGATATAGATATACTCTCTGATCAGCTGCCGTGTTGTACTCACAGTGGGATAAAGGTATACTCTCTGTTCAGCTGCCGTGTTGTACTCACAGTGGGATAAAGGTATACTCTCTGTTCAGCTGCCGTGTTGTACTCACAGTGGGATATAGGTATACTCACAGTGGATCAGCTGCCGTGTTGTACTCACAGTGGGATAAAGTATACTCTCTGTTCAGCTGCCGTGTTGTACTCACAGTGGGATAAAGGTATACTCTCTGTTCAGCTGCCGTGTTGTACTCACAGTGGGATATAGGTATACTCTCTGTTCAGCTGCCGTGTTGTACTCACAGTGGGATAAAGGTATACTCTCTGTTCAGCTGCCGTGTTGTACTCACAGTGGGATAAAGGTATACTCTCTGTTCAGCTGCCGTGTTGTACTCACAGTGGGATAAGGTATACTCTCTGTTCAGCTGCCGTGTTGTACTCACAGTGGGATAAAGGTATACTCTCTGTTCAGCTGCCGTGTTGTACTCACAGTGGGATATAGGTATACTCTCTGTTCAGCTGCCGTGTTGTTTGGGATATAGGTATACTCTCTGTTCAGCTGCCGTGTGTTTGGGATAAAGGTGAGTGTTCAGCTGCCGGACTCACAGTGGGATAAAGGGTTCAGCTGCCGTGTGTCTTGGCCGTGTTGTACTCACAGTGGGATAAAGGTATACTCTCTGTTCAGCTGCCGTGTTGTACTCACAGTGGGATAAAGGTATACTCTCTGTTCAGCTGCCGTGTTGTACTCACAGTGGGATATAGGTATACTCTCTGTTCAGCTGCCGTGTTGTACTCACAGTGGGATATAGGTATACTGTTCAGGCCGTGTTGTACTCCCAGTGGGATATAGGTGACTCTCTGTTCAGCTGCCGTGTTGTACCACAGTGGGATAAAGATACTCTCTGTTCAGCTGCCCTCACAGTGGGATATAGGTATACTCCTGTTCAGCTGCCGTGTTGTACTCACAGTGGGATATAGGTATACTCTCCCTGCCGTGTTGTACTCCCCTCCCCAGTGGGCCCTGTTCCTGCCTCCCACAGTCCCCAGTGGGCCCTGGGATAAAGGTATACCTCTGTTCAGCTGCCCTCACAGTGGGATATAGGTATACCCTGATCCTGTGTTTGGGACAGGGGTCCCCAGTGGGGAGGGGGTTGTTTGGGAGGGGGGTGAGTGTTTGGGAGGGGGTGAGTGTTTGGGAGGTGGGTTAGTGTTTGGGAGGGGGTGAGTGTTTGGGAGGGGGTGAGTGTCCTCCCTCCCCTCCCCAGTGGGCCCTCCCCTCCCCTCCCCAGTGGGCCCTTCCCTCCCTCCCCTCCCCTCCCCTAGTAGAGCTCTAATAGTAGAGCAAATTATTTATTTCATCACATTCCCAGTGGGTCAGAGGTTTACATACACTCAATTAGTATTTGGATAGCATTATGATGAAATAAATTAGTATTTGTTTAGAATTAGCATTGCCAATAAATTTTTAACTTGGATCAAACGTTTCGGGTAGCCTTCCACAAGCTTCCCACAATAAGTTGGGTGAATTTTTGGCCCATTCCTCCTGACAGAGCTGGTGTAACTGAGTCAGGTTTGTAGGCCTCCTTCCTTTCACACGCTTGTCTGTTCTGCCCACAATTTTTCTATATGATTGAGGTCATGGCTTTGTGATGGCCACTCCAGTACCTTGACTTTATTGTCCTTAAGCCATTTTGCCACAACTTTGGAAGTATGCTTGGGGTCATTGTCCATTTGGAAGACCCTCTTGCGACCAAGCTTTAACTTCCTGATTGATGTCTTGAGATGTTGTTTCAATATAGCCACATAATTTTCCCCCTCATGATGCCATCTATTTTGTGAATTGCACCAGTCCCTCCTGCAGCAAACCACCCCCACAACATGATGCTGCCACCCCCGTGCTTCATGGTTGGGATGGTGTTCTTCGGCTTGCAAGCGTCCCTCTTTTTCCTCCAAACATAACGATGGTCATTATGGCCAAACAGTTCTATTTTTGTTTCATCAGACCAGAGGACATTTCTCCAAAAAGTATGATCTTTGTCCCCATGTGCAGTTGCAACCTGTAGAACGAATCTCCTTCCTGAGGGGTATGATGGCTGCATGTCCCATGGTGTTTATACTTGTGTACTAGTGTTTGTACAGATGAACATGGTACCTTCAGTCGTTTGAAAATTGCTCCCAAGGATGAACCAGACTTGTGGAGGTCTACAATTTTTTATCTGAGGTCTTGGCTGATTTCTTTTGATTATCCCATGATGTCAAGCAAAGAGGCACTGAGTTTGAAGGTAGGCCTTGAAATACATCCACAGGTACACCTCCAATTAACTCAAATTATGTCAATTAGCCTATCAGAAGCTTCTAAAGCCATGACATCGTTTTCTGGAATTTTCCAAGCTGTTTAAAGGCACAGTCAACATAGTGTATGTAAACTTCTGACCCACTGGAATTGTGATACAGTGAATTATAAGTGAAATAATCTGTCTGTAAACAATTGTTGGAAAATGACTTGTGTCATGCACAAAGTAGATGTCCTAACCGACTTGCAAGAATTATAGTTTGTTAACAAGAAATTTGTGGAGTGGTTGAAAAACGAGTTTTAATGACTCCAACCGAAGTGGATGTAAACTTCCCACTTCAACTGTGTATCTGATGTAGGACTACACAGCTATATGGCTGCATGATATTGGCCAATACAGGATACTGTTTCCCTTGTACTGGTGAATCAGCGATGATGATGTTCATTTCAGATACAAAGGGGAAAGGGGGAAACCTAGTCAGTTGTGCAACTGAATGTATTCAACTGAGATGTGTCTTCTGCATTTAACCCTCTGAATCAGCCATTTACCTTGTCAGCTCAAGGCTTCGTTTCCTGCATGTTTCATGCCTAACACAACCCAGGTCCACACACACAGGCAGACAGGCTTTGGTGGCAGATGGGTGTTCTAAATGAGTAGAGACGTTTTGATCTGGGCCTGGAGGCGTGACAGAGTCACCGAACAGAGGACCTGCTGCCCTCGTGACTGGAGGAGATGTCCCATGCTTATCACCAGACAGAGGACCTGCCCTGCTCCTTGACTGGAGGAGATGTCCCATGCTTATCACCAGACAGAGGACCTGCTGCCTCGTGACTGGAGGAGATGTCCCATGCTTATCACCAGACAGAGGACCTGCTGCCTCGTGACTGGAGGAGATGTCCCATGCTTATCACCAGACAGAGGACCTGCTGCCTCGTGACTGGAGGAGATGTCCCATGCTTATCACCAGACAGAGGACCTCTCCCTGCTGCCTCTTGACTGGAGGAGATGTCCCATGCTTATCACCAGCCAGAGGACCTGCTGCCCTCTTGACTGGAGGAGATGTCCCATGCTTATCACCAGCCAGAGGACCTGCTGTCTCGTGACTGGAGGAGATGTCCCATGCTTAACACCAGACAGAGGACCTCTCCCTGCTGCCCTCTTGACTGGAGGAGATGTCCCATGCTTATCACCAGACAGAGGACCTCTCCCTGCTGCCCTCGTGACTGGAGGAGATGTCCCATGCTTATCACCAGAGCAGGGACAGTTCTGCTGAGAGATAACTACCAAAATGACTTTGATTTTTTTTTTTTTTTTTTTTTTTTTTATAACAAGGCAAGTCAGTTAAGAACAAATTCTTATTTTCAATGACGGCCTGGGAACAGTGGGTTAACTGCCTGTTCAGGGGCAGAACGACAGATTTGTACCTTGTCAGCTCAGGGGTTTGAACTCGCAACCTTCCGGTTACTAGTCCAACGCTCTAACCACTAGGCTACCCTGATACACCTATAATGTCTTCTGAAAACACACACAGACAGACAGACAGACAGACAGACAGACAGACAGACAGACAGACAGACAGACAGACAGACAGACAGACAGACAGACAGACTACAAGTGTCAATTAAACTAATTACAGACTAACCTGTGTGTGTGCCCGCCTGCCTGCTTGTGTGTGTGTTGCCTGCAGGTCAATGACATCCAGCAGATTGACTGTTCATGGATGTGCAGTCTGATTTATCTTGGTATTATAAAACAATTAGAGGGTGTAATTTCCCCAAATTGGAAAGGCTTATTCAAGGTTTCAAAGCCCTCTCTGAGGAGAAGAGGCTCCCTGCCCTGTTGGGGGAGGATGCAGATGCACTACATTGCTGCCTGACATAAGATGAGGGACAGTGTCTGATAGATCAACCAACCTGCACATGTCCTCTATGACGTTGTTATTGTTCAATGTACGCTGATTTTGACACTTGATTGTTGTTGTTACTGTTGTCCCGTTGACAATATTGATGATTATTATGTTAATACTGTACATCTCCCAAGTAAGCTTTGGAATTATGTTCATTGTTACGGGTTGAAGCAAATTGAATTGGTGGTTAACACACTACACAGATCTCTACTCCTTTCTCTCTATTCCCCTCTCTCTCTATTCCCCTCTCTCTATTCCTCTCTCTCTATTCCTCTCTCTCTATTCCTCTCTCTATTCCCCTCTCTCTATTCATCTCTCTCTATTCCCCTCTCTCTCTATTCCTCTCTCTCTATTCTCCTCTCTATTCCTCTCTCTCCCATCTCTCTCTCTCTCTATTCCTCTCTCTATTCCCCTCTCTCTCCATTCCTCTCTCTCTATTCTCTCTCTTTTCCCCTCTCTCTCTATTCCCCTCTCTCCGCTCTCTCTACACTCTCTCTATTCCTCTCTCTCTACTCTCTCTATTGTTCTCTCTCCCATCTCTCTCTCTATTACCCTCTCTCTATTCCTCTCTCTTTCTATTCCTCTCTCTATTCCCCTCTCTCTCTATTCCTCTCTCTCCCATCTCTCTCTCTATTCCTCTCTCTATTCCCCTCTCTCTCTATTCTCTCTCTCTATTTCTCTCTCTATTCCCCTCTCTCCGCTCTCTCTACACTCTCTCTATTCCTCTCTCTCTACTCTCTCTATTCCCCTCTCTCGCTCTCTCTACACTCTCTCTATTCCTCTCTCTCTACTCTCTCTCCCATCTCTCTCTCTATTACCCTATCTCTATTCCTCTCTCTATTTCTCTCTCTCTATTCCTCTCTCTATTCCCCTCTCTCTCTATTCCTCTCTCTACTCTCTCTCTATTCCTCTCTCTCTATTCTCTCTCTCTATTCTCCTCTCTATTCCCCACTCTCTCTATTCCTCTCTCTCCGTCTCTCTCTCTATTCTCTCTCTCTATTCCCCTCTCTCTCTATTCCTCTCTCTCTATTCTCTCTCTTTTCCCCTCTCTCTCTATTCCTCTCTCTCTATTCTCTCTCTCTATTCCCCTCTCTCCGCTCTCTCTACACTCTCTCTATTCCTCTCTCTCTACTCTTTCTATTCCCCTCTCTCCGCTCTCTCTACACTCTCTCTATTCCATTCTCTCTCTACTCTCTCTATTCCCCTCTCTCTCTACTCTCTCTATTCCTCTCGCTCTCTATTCCCCTCTCTCTATTCCCCTCTCTTTCTATTCCTCTCGCCCCTCTCTCTCTATTCCTCTCTCTACTCTCTCTCTTTATTCCCCTCTCTCTCCTCTCTCTCTATTCTCTCTCTCTCTCTCTATTCCTCTCTCTCCCTCTCTCTATTCCTCTCTCTACTCTCTCTCTCTATTCCCCCCTCTCCCTCTACTCTCTCTCTATTCCTCTCTCTCTATTCCCCTCTCTCCCTCTACTCTCTCTCTATTCCTCTCTCTATTCCTCTCTCTCTACTCTCTCTTTATTCCCCTCTCTCCCCTCTCTCTCTATTTCTCTCTCTCTATTCCCCTCTCGCTCTCTATCTACTCTCTCTCTCTACTCCTCTCTCTCTATTCCCCTCTCTCTCTATTCCTCGCTATTTTCCTCTCTCTCTCTACTCTCTATTCCTCTCCCTCTACTCTCTCTCTATTCCTCTCTCTCTACTCCCCTCTCTCCCTCTACTCTCTCTCTATTCCCCTCTCTCCCCTCTCTCTACACTCTCTCTATTCTCCTCTCTCTCTATTCCCCTCTCTCTCTCTACTCTCTCTATTCCCCTCTCTCCCCTCTCTCTCTACATTCTCTCTATTCTCCTCTCTCTCTATTCCCCTCTCTCCACTCTCTCTCTACACTCTCTCTATTCTCCTCTCTCTCCTCTCTCTCTCTATTTCCCTCTCTCTCTCTCTACTCTCTCTATTCCCTCTCTCCCCCCTCTCTCTCTACTCTCTCTCTGATGAGATCCCTATGAGAGGCAGTGAGAGGACGGTTTGAAGGGGAACCTTGAACCCTCCTGTGATGTTGAAACTGGAGCACTATCAGGATCATCAGCAGCCCTTCAAACACACAGGTATGCATGTACACACTCTGCTGAGAAGACCAGCATGGACCATAATCCTCCCTGTGGAGGTAAAGAGGCTCCCTCTGCCAACACAACCCTGCAGCTACATCAGAGGAGAGGCGGAACAGAGGAACAGAGGAGGAGGAGAGGAGGAGAGGAGAGGAACAGAGGAGGAGGAGAGGAGGAGAGAAAAGAGGAGGAGAGGAGGAGAGGAACAGAGGAACAGAGGAGGAGGAGAGGAGGAGAGAAAAGAGGAGGAGAGGAACAGAGGAGGAGGAGAGGAGGAGAGAAAAGAGGAGAGGAACAGAGGAACAGAGGAGGAGGAGAGGAGGAGAGAAAAGAGGAGGAGAGGAAGATATGAGGAGGATAGGAGTGAAAAGAGGAGGAGAGGAAGAGAGAAGGAGGATATGAGTGAAAAGAGGAGGAGAGGAAGAGAGGAGGAGAGGAGTGACAAGAGGAGAGAAAAGAGGAGGAGAGGAGGAGAGGAGAGGAACAGAGGAGGAGGAGAGGAGGAGAGAAAAGAGGAGGAGAGGAAGAGAGGAGGAGGAGAGGAGGAGAGGAGGAGAGGAGTGACAAGAGGAGAGAAAAGAGGAGGAGAGGAGGAGAGAAAAGAGGAGGAGAGGAGAGAAAGGAGGAGGAGAGGAGATAAGGAAAATCAGTGAGGAAGAGACATAAGGAGAGAAGAGGAACGGTAAAGAGTGAGAAGATAGAGGAGCAGAAGGAGGTGAAAGTAAAGAACAGAGGACACTGCTGAGTGAGAGTACATTGGGTCCTCTCTTTGTGTGTGTGTGTGTGTGTGTGTGTGTGTGTGTGTGTGTGTGTGTGTGTGTGTGTGTGTGTGTGTGTGTGTGTGTGTGTGTGTGTGTGTGTGTGTATGAGAGAGAGAGACAGAAAGAGAGAGGAATAGAGAGAGAGGAATAGAGAGAGAGGAAGAGAGAGAGAGGAAGAGAGAGAGAGGAAGCGAGAGAGAGGAATAGAGAGAGAGGGGAATAGAGAGAGAGGAAGAGTGAGAAAGGAATAGAGAGAGAGGGGAATAGGGAGAGAGGGGAATAGGGAGAGATGAATAAAGAGAGGGGAATAGGGAGAGAGGAAGAGAGGAAGAGAGAGAGAGGAATAGAGAGAGAGGGGAATAGAGAGAGAGGAAGAGAGAGAGAGAGGAATAGAGAGAGAGGAAGAGTGAGAAAGGAATAGAGAGAGAGGGGAATAGGGAGAGAGGGGAATAGGGAGAGATGAATAAAGAGAGGGGAATAGGGAGAGAGGAAGAGAGAGAGAGGAATAGAGAGAGAGGGGAATAGAGAGAGAGGAAGAGAGAGAGAGAATAGAGAGAGAGGGGAATAGAGAGAGAGGGGAATAGGGAGAGAGGAAGAGAGAGAGAGGAATAGAGAGAGGGGAATAGAGAGAGAGGAAGAGAGAGAGGAATAGAGAGAGGGGAATAGGGAGAGATGAATAAAGAGAGGGGAATAGAGAGAGGGGAATAGAGAGAGAGGAGTAGAGAGAGAGGGGAATAGAGAGAGAGGAAGAGAGAGAGAGGAATTGTCACGCCTTGGTCTTAGTATTTTGTGTTTTAGTTAATTAGTTAGTCAGGCCAGAGTGTGACATGGGTTTATTGTTTGTTGTATTCTTAGTGGGGTTTTTTAGTTATTGGGATTGTAGCTGATTAGGGGTGGGTGTTACATAGGTTTGGCTGCCTGAGGCGGTTCTCAATCAGAGTCAGGTGATTCTTGTTGTCTCTGATTGGGAACCGTATTTAGGTAGCCTGGGTTTCGCTTTGTATTTCGTGGGTGATTGTTCCTGTCTCTGTGTAGTGTTCACCAGATAGGCTGTAATAGGTTTCACGTTCCGTTTTGTTGTTTTGTATTTATTCGTTATTTCATGTATAGTTTCGTTATTTGTTTTCACTAATAAACATGAGTAACAAACACGCTGCATTTCAGTCCGACTCTCTTTCGACAAATGAAGAACGTCGTTACAGAATCACCCACCACACACGGACCGAGCAGCGTGTCAACAGGCAGGAGCAGCCCAAAGAGGAGCAGCCCAAAGAGGAGCCGCGTATTAAGGATTTCTGGACATGGGAGGAAATCCTTGACGGGAGAGGACCCTGGGCTAAACCAGGGGAGTGTAGCCGCCCAAAGGTGCAGCAGGCGAAGAGGAAACAGGAGCTGGAAGGAAAAGGACCCTGGGCTCAGCCTGGTGAATATCGCCGCCCTAAGGAGGAATTAGAGGCGGCTGAAGCGGAGAGGCGCTGGTATGAGGAGGCAGCACGGCGACGTGGATGGAAACAGGAGCAGCCCAGAATGGAGTACAGTATGGATATTACGACGTGGGAAGAAATAGACAGGTGGGCGGCCGACCCAGAGAGAGTGCCGGAGCCGCCTGGGATTCGCTGGAGCAGTGCGAAGAGGGCTATAGGAGAATGGAGTCGAGAAAAAAAAGACACGGTGGCGCAGAGCGAAGCCCCAAAAATTTCTTGGGGGGGGGGGGGGCTCAGAGGGGGAGTGGCTGAGTCAGGAGACAGACCTGAGCCAACTCTCCCTGTTTATTGTGAAGAGCCAAGGAGGAGACCAGAACCAGTGTTGGAGGTGAGCGAAGCAGAGACTGTGAAGGAGTTAATGGGAAAATTGGAGGAGAAAATAATGACGGAGTTGCTAGTTTGGTGCTTTAGGTATAATATTCGTCCGACGGAGCGTGTCGGGGATTTAATGGCACCTGGGTCAGCGCTCCATACTAGTCCTGAGGTGCGTGTTAGTCGGCTGGTGAAAAATGTGCCAGCCTCACGCACTAGGCCTCCTGTGTACCTACCTAGCCTTGCACGTCCTGTGCCAGTCCTGCACTCAGGCTCTCCAGTACACCTTCACGGTCCAGTCCATCCTGTGCCACCTTCACACACCAGTCCTCCGATAGCAGTTCCCCGCACTAGGCTTCCTGTGCGTGTCCTCGGCCAAATACCACCAGTGCCAGCACCACGCATCAGGCCTTCAGTGCGCCTCGCCTGTTCAGCACAGCCAGCGCTTTCTCCCTCTCCTGCGCTGTTGGAGTCTCCCGCCTGTTCAGCGGTTCTAGAGCCTTCCTCCTCTACAGCGCTGCCGGAGCCTCCTGCCTGTATGGAGCAGCTAGAGCTGCCAGTTTGCATGGAGCAGCCAGAGCTGCCAGTTTGCATGGAGCAGCCAGAGCTGTCAGTCTGCATACAGCAGCCAGAGCTGTCAGTCAACATGGAGCAGCTAGAGCTGCCAGTTTGCATGGAGCAGCCAGAGATGTCAGTCTGCATAGAGCAGCCAGAGCTGCCAGTCTGCATGAGGCAGCCAGAGCTGTCAGTCTGCTTAGAGCAGCCAGAGCTGTCAGTCTACATGGAGCAGCTAGAGCTGCCAGTTTGTATGGAGCAGCCAGAGCTGTCAGTCTGCATAGAGCAGCCAGAGCAGCCAGTCTGCATGGGGCAGCCAGAGCTGTCAGTCTGCATGGAGCAGCTAGAGCTGCCAGTCTACATGGAGCATCCAGTGTTGCCAGCCTGCATGTAGCAGCTAGAGCTGCCAGTCTGCATGGGGCAGCCAGAGCTGTCAGTCTGCTTGGAGCAGCCAGAGTTGCCAGTCTGCATGGAGTTGCCAGTCTGCATGGAGTTGCCAGTCTGCATGGAGTTGCCAGTCTGCATGGAGCTGCCAGTCTGCAAGGAGCTGCCAGTCTGCATGGAGCAGCTAGAGCTGCCAGTCTGCAAGGAGCTGCCAGTCTGCATGAAGCAGCCAGAGCTGCCAGTCTGCATGGAGCAGCTAGAGCTGCCAGTCTGCAAGGAGCTGCCAGTCTACATGGAGCAGCCAGAGCTGCCAGTCTGCATGGAGCAGCCAGAGCCGCCAGTCAGCATGAAGCAGCCAGAGCCGTCAGTCTGCCAGAATCTGCCAGTCAGCCAGACTCTTCCAGATCTGCCAGTCAGCCAGACTCTTCCAGATCTGCCAGTCAGCCAGACTCTTCCAGATCCGCCAGACAGCCAGACTCTTCCAGATCCGCCAGTCAACCAGACTCTTCCAGATCTGCCAGTCAACCAGACTCTTCCAGATCTGCCAGTCAGCCAGACTCTTCCAGATCTACCAGTCAACCAGACTCTTCCAGATCTGCCAGTCAACCAGACTCTTCCAGATCTGCCAGTCAACCAGACTCTTCCAGATCTGCCAGTCAACCAGACTCTTCCAGATCTGCCAGTCAACCAGACTCTTCCAGATCTGCCAGTCAACCAGACTCTTCCAGATCTGCCAGTCAACCAGACTCTTCCAGATCTGCCAGTCAACCAGACTCTTCCAGATCTGCCAGTAAACCAGACTCTTCCAGATCTGCCAGTCAACCAGACTCTTCCAGATCTGCCAATCAACCAGACTCTTCCAGATCTGCCAGTCAACCAGACTCTTCCAGATCCGCCAGTCAGCCAGGATCTGCCAGATCTGCTAGTCAGCCAGGATCCGCCAGTCGGCCAGGATCTGCCAGTCAGCCAGGATCCACCAGTCAACCAGGATCTGCCGGGTTCAAATGCCTGGCTGGGATTCATCTCGGTACTGGGCTTCTTCTCGGTACTGGGCTTCTTCTCAGTACTGGGCTTATTCTCAGTACTGGGCTGCCCCTCAGTCCCGAGCTGCCCCTCAGTCCCGAGCTGCCCCTCAGTCCCGAGCTGTCCCTCAGTCCCGAGCTGTCCCTCAGTCCCGAGCTGCTCCTCAGTCCCAAGCTGTCCCTCAGTCCCAAGCTGCTCCTCAGTCCCGAGCTGCCCCTCAGTCATGAGCTGCTCCTCTGTTATGTAGGGTTCTGGGTGAGGACTATTCGGCCATGGTCAGCGGCGAGGGTGGATCATCCCAGGACGCGAAGGGGAGGAACAATGACATTTATGAAGTGGGGTCCACGTCCGGAGCCGGAACCGCCACCATGGACAGACGCCCACCCGGACCCTCCCTATGGTTTTGAGGTGCGTTCGGGAGTCCGCACCTTAGAGGGGGGGGGGTTCTGTCACGCCTTGGTCTTAGTATTTTGTGTTTTAGTTAATTAGTTAGTCAGGCCAGGGTGTGACATGGGTTTATTGTTTGTTGTATTCTTAGTGGGGTTTTTTAGTTATTGGGATTGTAGCTGATTAGGGGTGTGTGTTACATAGGTTTGGCTGCCTGAGGCGGTTCTCAATCAGAGTCAGGTGATTCTCGTTGTCTCTGATTGGGAACCGTATTTAGGTAGCCTGGGTTTCGCTTTGTATTTCGTGGGTGATTGTTCCTGTCTCTGTGTTAGTTTCACCAGTCAGGCTGTAATAGGTTTCACGTTCCGTTTTGTTGTTTTGTATTTATTCGTTATTTCATGTATAGTTTCGTTATTTGTTTTCACTAATAAACATGAGTAACAAACACGCTGCATTTCGGTCCGACTCTCTTTCGACAAACGAAGAACGTCGTTACAGGAATAGAGAGAGAGGGGAATAGAGAGAGGGGAATAGAGAGAGAGGGTAATAGGGAGAGAGGAAGAGAGAGAGAGGAATAGAGAGAGAGGAAGAGTGAGAGAGGAATAGAGAGAGGGGAGAATAGAGAGAGAGGAATAGAGAGAGAGGAAGAAAGAGAGAGGAATAGAGAGATAGGGGAATAGAGAGAGAGGAATAGAGAGAGGGGAATAGAGAGAAGGGAATAGAGAGAGGGGAATAGGGAGAGATGAATAAAGAGATAGTAGAGAGAGAGGAATAGAGAGAGAGTAGAGAGAGAGGAATAGAGAGAGAGTAGAGAGAGGAATAGAGAGAGAGGAATAGAGAGAGGGGAATAGAGGGAAAATAAGAATTTGTTCTTAACTGACTTGCCTAGTAAAATAAAGGTAAAATAAATATATGTGACCTGGAGAGGTGAGAGGGGCCGTGGTGTCTGTCTGTCTCTGTCTGTCTGTCTCTCTCTCTCTGTCTCTTTCTCAGTCTCTTTGTCTCTCTCTCTGTCTCTCTCTTTTACAGTCTCTCTGTCTCTGTCTCTCTCTGTCTCTCTCTCAGTCTCTCTGTCTCTCTCTCTTTCACAGTCTCTCTGTCTCTGTCTCTCTGTCTCTCTCTCTTTCACAGTATCTATGTCTCTTTCCTCTCTCTCTATTCCCCTCTCTCTCTTCCTCTCTCTCTCTTCCTCTCTCTCTATTCCTCTCTCTCTCCCTCTCGCTCTATTCCTCTCTCTCTATTCATCTCTCTCTACTCTCTATCTCTATTCTCCTATCTCTGTACTCTCTCTCTTTATTCCCCTCTCTCTCTATTCATCTCTATCTATTCCTCTCTCTATTCCTCTCTCTATTCCCCTCTCTCTACTCTCTATTCCTCTCTCTCTACTCTCTCTCTATTCCCATCTCTCCCCTCTCTTTCTATTCCTCTCTCTATTCCTCTCTATCTATTCTTCTCTCTCTACTCTATCTCTCTATTCCCCCCTCTCTCTACTCTCTCTATTCCCCTCTCTCTCTATTCCCCTCTCTCTACTCTCTATTCCTCTCTCTCTACTCTCTCTCTATTCCCCTCTCTCTCTACTCTCTCTATATTCCTCTCTCTCTAATCTCAGAGGGCAGTGTGCTCTGGTCAGATCTCTCTCAGAGGGCAGTGTGCTCTGGTCAGATCTCTCTCAGAGGGCAGTGTGCTCTGGTCAGATCTCTCTCAGAGGTCAGGTCCCCGGTCAGATCTCTCTCAGAGGTCAGATCCCAGGTCAGATCTCTCTCAGAGGTCAGATCCCACTCAGAGGTCAGATCTCTCTCAGAGGGCAGTCCCAGGTCAGCTCTCAGAGGTCAGATCTCTCTCAGCGGTCAGATCCTCTCAGAGTCAGATCTCACTCAGATCCCAGGTCAGATCCCAGGTCAGATCTCACTCAGAGGTCAGATCTCACTCAGAGGTCAGATCCCAGGTCAGATCTCACTCAGAGGTCAGATCCCAGGTCAGATCTCACTCAGAGGTCAGATCCCAGGTCAGATGTCTCTCAGAGGGCAGTGTGCTCTGGTCAGATCTTTCTCAGAGGTCAGATCCCAGGTCAGATCTCTCTCAGAGGTCAGATCCCAGGTCAGATCTCTCTCAGAGGTCAGATCCCAGGTCAGATGTCTCTCAGAGGGCAGTGTGCTCTGGTCAGATCTCTCTCAGAGGGCAGTGTGCTCTGGTCAGATCTCTCTGAGGTCAGATCCCAGGTCAGATCTCTCAGAGGTCAGATCCCAGGTCAGATCTCTCTGAGGTCAGATCCCAGGTCAGATCTCTCTGAGGTCAGATCCCAGGTCAGATCTCTCTCAGAGGTCAGATCCCAGGTCAGATCTCTCTCAGAGGCCAGTGTACTCTGAGATGTATATAGTGCTGCTGCTACCACACCATAAACAACCCATCAACACAAATAGAATAACCATGGCCTCCACTGGCTACACACCAACACATCTGAATACTCTCAACCCCTGTCTATGATGACTCTGAAGGTCAAAGGGCACCAGAAGGACTAGACAGGCTAGAGAGAGAGAAGAATGACCCAGAAGGTTAAAGGGCACCAGAAGGAATAGACAGGCTAGAGAGAGAGAAGAATGACCCAGAAGGTTAAAGGGCACCAGAAGGACTAGACTGGCTAGAGAGAGAGAAGAATGACCCAGAAGGTTAAAGGGCACCAGAAGGACTAGACAGGCTAGAGAGAGAAGTATGACCCAGAAGGTTAAAGGGCACCAGAAGGTCAAAGGTCACTGTTAGAGGAATTAAATTCCTATATGTTTATTACCCAATTCAATTAATACACTCCGCCCATTTCTAAGGATTTGTAAGATACTTATTTGCATAAAATGATTTCAACCAAGGAACAGACAGTCTTTGTTCTAATTCTTGATTATAATTACACACATTATATTCAGTACTAGGATTAAAATATAATTCAGAAATCTATACAGCAACATAATAGTATTCTGATTAGTCAGTCCTGATTGAAATGTATACATAATTTAGTCATTATTGATAATTATTATTGAGCAATTAGGGTTAAGTGCCTTGCTCAAGGGCAGATCGGCAGGTTTTTCACCTACTGAGCTCGGGGATTATACTAGCGACCTTTCAGTTACTGGCCCAACACTAGGCTACCGTGTGTGTGTGTGTGTGTGTGTGTGTGTGTGTGTGTGTGTGTGTGTGTGTGTGTGTGTGTGTGTGTGTGTGTGTGTGCGCACGAGTTTGCACGCATGTGTGTAATGTGTGTGTGACCCCGTGTGCACGTGAGAGAGTGTGTGTGTGTGTGTGCAGGGGCCAGGCAAGTTGGTGAAAACACAGTAATTGTCTTTGACCCACTGTGATGTGAGCTAAGATGAAGACTTCCAGTAGAAACCCCTTGGTCTTTCCCTCCTACAGTCAGACTATTAACAGTGTAGTGAGCAATGGGATGTGTCCCAAATGGCACCGTATTCCCTATGGGCCCTAGGCAAAAGTAGTGCACAATACAGAGAATAGGGTGCCATTTGGGACGGCAGAGAGACTGGGCTGAGTATTACGTAATGAGAGTGCAAGGTAGGGTCAGTGTTTCTGTTTGACATCACGCTACTGATGAGACAGATGCACTGTGTTTAGACAAATATAGTAATGAGGTGTGTGTGTGTGTGTGTGTGTGTGTGTGTGTGTGTGTGTGTGTGTGTGTGTGTGTGTGTGTGTGTGTGTTGTGTGTGTGTGTGTGTGTGTGTGTGTGTGTGTGTGTGTGTGTGTGTGTGTGTGTGTTAATCTTGACTTGCATCTAATGGACGGACACCACTCTGTTTATCGTCTTTTCTCACAACATTCACCACCTCTTTTCTTTTCCACTTATATACACTCTCTCCATCTGCTTGGATAAACAACGTCCCTCTCTCCCCTCTCCACAACCCACCAGACACAGGCAGCAGGAATCACACAGGGATCCAGCCCCACTGTGAACAGACAGGGTGTTAACCACTAGTAAATGGTAAACATCCCCACTGTGAACAGAACAGGGTGTTAACCACTAGTAAATGGTAATACAGCCCCACTGTGAACAGACAGGGTGTTAACTATGAGTAAATGGTAAACATCCCCACTGTGAACAGACAGGGTGTTAACCACTAGTAAATGGTAAACAGCCCCACTGTGAACAGACAGGGTGTTAACCACTAGTAAATGGGAAACATCCCCACTGTGAACAGACAGGGTGTTAACCACTAGTAAATGGTAAACATCCCCACTGTGAACAGACAGGGTGTTAACCACTAGTAAATGGTAAACATCCCCACTGTGAACAGACAGGGTGTTAACCACTAGTAAATGGTAAACAGCCCCACTGTGAACAGACAGGGTGTTAACCACTAGTAAATGGTAAACATCCCCACTGTGAACAGACAGGGTGTTAACCACTAGTAAATGGGAAACATCCCCACTGTGAACAGACAGGGTGTTAACCACTAGTAAATGGTAAACAGCCCCACTGTGAACAGACAGGGTGTTAACCACTAGTAAATGGGAAACAGCCCCACTGTGAATAGACAGGGTGTTAACCACTAGTAAATGGTAAACAGCCCCACTGTGAACAGACAGGGTGTTAACCACTAGTAAATGGTAAACAGCCCCACTGTGAACAGACAGGGTGTTAACCACTAGTAAATGGTAAACAGCCCCACTGTGAACAGACAGGGTGTTAACCACTAGTAAATGGTAAACAGCCCCACTGTGAACAGACAGGGTGTTAACCACTAGTAAATGGTAAACAGCCCCACTGTGAACAGACAGGGTGTTAACCACTAGTAAATGGTAAACAGCCCCACTGTGAACAGACAGGGTGTTAACCACTAGTAAATGGTAAACAGCCCCACTGTGAACAGACAGGGTGTTAACCACTAGTAAATGGGAAACAGCCCCACTGTGAACAGGTGTTAACCACTAGTAAATGGTAAACATCCCCACTGTGAACAGACAGGGTGTTAACCACTAGTAAATGGTAAACCTCCCCACTGTGAACAGACAGGGTGTTAACCACTAGTAAATGGCAATACAGCCCCACTGTGAACAGACAGGGTGTTAACCACTAGTAAATGGGATCCAGCCCCACTGTGAACAGACAGAGTGTTAACCACTAGTAAATGGTAAACATCCCCACTGTGAACAGAACAGGGTGTTAACCACTAGTAAATGGTAAACATCCCCACTGTGAACAGACAGGGTGTTAACCACTAGTAAATGGGAAACAGCCCCACTGTGAACAGACAGGGTGTTAACCACTAGTAAATGGTAAACATCCCCACTGTGAACAGAACAGGGTGTTAACCACTAGTAAATGGTAAACAGCCCCACTGTGAACAGACAGGGTGTTAACCACTAGTAAATGGTAAACAGCCCCACTGTGAATAGACAGGGTGTTAACCACTAGTAAATGGGAAACAGCCCCACTGTGAACAGACAGGGTGTTAACCACTAGTAAATGGTAAACATCCCCACTGTGAACAGAACAGGGTGTTAACCACTAGTAAATGGTAAACAGCCCCACTGTGAACAGACAGGGTGTTAACCACTAGTAAATGGTAAACAGCCCCACTGTGAACAGACAGGGTGTTAACCACTAGTAAATGGTAAACATCCCCACTGTGAACAGACAGGGTGTTAACCACTAGTAAATGGTAAACATCCCCACTGTGAACAGAACAGGGTGTTAACCACTAGTAAATGGTAAACAGCCCCACTGTGAACAGACAGGGTGTTAACCACTAGTAAATGGTAAACAGCCCCACTGTGAATAGACAGGGTGTTAACTATGAGTAAATGGGAAACATCCCCACTGTGAACAGAACAGGGTGTTAACCACTAGTAAATGGTAAACAGCCCCACTGTGAATAGACAGGGTGTTAACTACTAGTAAATGGTAAACAGCCCCACTGTGAACAGACAGGGTGTTAACCACTAGTAAATGGTAAACAGCCCCACTGTGAATAGACAGGGTGTTAACTATGAGTAAATGGGAAACATCCCCACTGTGAACAGAACAGGGTGTTAACCACTAGTAAATGGTAAACAGCCCCACTGTGAATAGACAGGGTGTTAACTATGAGTAAATGGGAAACATCCCCACTGTGAACAGAACAGGGTGTTAACCACTAGTAAATGGTAAACAGCCCCACTGTGAATAGACAGGGTGTTAACTACTAGTAAATGGTAAACAGCCCCACTGTGAACAGACAGGGTGTTAACCACTAGTAAATGGTAAACAGCCCCACTGTGAACAGACAGGGTGTTAACCACTAGTAAATGGTAAACATCCCCACTGTGAACAGACAGGGTGTTAACCACTAGTAAATGGTAAACATCCCCACTGTGAACAGACAGGGTGTTAACCACTAGTAAATGGTAAACATCCCCACTGTGAACAGAACAGGGTGTTAACCACTAGTAAATGGTAAACAGCCCCACTGTGAACAGACAGGGTGTTAACCACTAGTAAATGGTAAACAGCCCCACTGTGAATAGACAGGGTGTTAACTATGAGTAAATGGGAAACATCCCCACTGTGAACAGACAGGGTGTTAACCACTAGTAAATGGTAAACATCCCCACTGTGAACAGAACAGGGTGTTAACCACTAGTAAATGTTAAACAGCCCCACTGTGAACAGACAGGGTGTTAACCACTAGTAAATGGAAAACATCCCCACTGTGAACAGAACAGGGTGTTAACCACTAGTAAATGGGAAACATCCCCACTGTGAACAGAACAGGGTGTTAACCACTAGTAAATGGGAAACATCCCCACTGTGAACAGAACAGGGTGTTAACCACTAGTAAATGTTAAACAGCCCCACTGTGAACAGACAGGGTGTTAACCACTAGTAAATGGAAAACATCCCCACTGTGAACAGAACAGGGTGTTAACCACTAGTAAATGGTAAACATCCCCACTGTGAACAGAACAGGGTGTTAACCACTAGTAAATGGGAAACATCCCCACTGTGAACAGAACAGGGTGTTAACCACTAGTAAATGGGAAACATCCCCACTGTGAACAGAACAGGGTGTTAACCACTAGTAAATGGTAAACAGCCCCACTGTGAACAGAACAGGGTGTTAACCACTAGTAAATGGTAATACAGCCCCACTGTGAACAGAACAGGGTGTTAACCACTAGTAAATGGAAAACATCCCCACTGTGAACAGAACAGGGTGTTAACCACTAGTAAATGGTAATACAGCCCCACTGTGAACAGAACAGGGTGTTAACCACTAGTAAATGGAAAACATCCCCACTGTGAACAGACAGGGTGTTAACCACTAGTAAATGGTAAACAGCCCCACTGTGAACAGACAGGGTGTTAACTACTAGTAAATGGTAAACAGCTCCACTGTGAACAGAACAGGGTGTTAACCACTAGTAAATGGAAAACATCCCCACTGTGAACAGACAGGGTGTTAACCACTAGTAAAGGTGTGTGTGTAACGGATGTGAAACGGCTAGCTTAGTTAGCGGTGTGCGCTAAATAGCGTTTCAATCGGTGACGTCACTTGCTCTGAGACCTTGAAGTAGTGGTTCTCCTTGCTCTGCAAGGGCCGCGGCTTTTGTGTAGCGATGGGTAACGATGCTTCGTGGGTGACTGTTGTTGATGTGTACAGAGGGTCCCTGGTTCGCACCCGGGTATGGGCGAGGGGACGGTCTAAAATTATACTGTTACATGTGGGTATGTGAGGGTGTGTGTGGGGTGAGGGGTCACGTGACATACCTGTGTCTCTGACATGGCATATAGGAAGTGGTGGTCGGGGGAGAAGGCCATGTCCCGTTGGATTGGCCCTCGCTCCACCGCCTGGATCACCTCGTACTGCAATGCACCGTGGGAAGGCCCGTCCACCCTGATCTGGAAGCGGAGAGAAGAAGGGAAGGGAGGAGAGGGGGATATGTTTAGGCAGCTGTAAGGGGTGGTGTGTGTGTCTGTCCTAGATGTGTGTACTCAGCCAAAAGCAGAAAGTGGCCTCACCCAGACTTGGAGGAATGACAGGAGGCTCTAGGTCATATCCTCACATCTGCTCTACTATCTCACTCACTCACTCACTCACTCACTCACTCACACACACACACACACACACACTCACTCACTCACTCACACACACACACACACACACACACACACACACACACACACACACACACACACACACACACACACACACACACCTGCCCAAAAGCACACACACACACACACACACACACACACACACACACACACACACACACACACACACACACACACACACACACACACACACACACACACACACACACACACACACACACACACACACATGTTCCAACACAACACCTAAAAGCAGCCTCCTGGCTGTCATAACCCACCAACACCCTGTTCTGACACCTGCCCAAAATGCTTCCCAGGGCATGCAGACACCCACACAAATTAATAAGGGCTTGTGTCAGCGTGTGGGACAGCCGTTTTGTCAGACTTGTCAGAGTTCTACAGAAAACACCTGGTTAATATGCCCATGGCACCTTTAATAATATATCACTTGTTTTGTAAAGTTCAGAGGTCATAAACAGAAGTGGAAGATAATTGGCTGAGAGAGGGAAGTGGCACAACACATTCTGGGGGTCAATTCATAACACAACACATTCTGGGGGGTCAATTCAAAACACAACACATTCTGGGGATCATTTCATAACACAACACATTTTAGGGGTCATTTCATAACGCAACACATTCTAGGGGTCATTTCATAACGCAACACATTCTGGGGGTCATTTCATAACACAACGCATTCTAGGGGTCATTTCATAACACAACACATTCTAGGGGTCATTTCATAACACAACACATTCTAGGGGTCATTTCATAACACAACACATTCTAGGGGTCATTTCATAACGCAACATATTCTGGGGGTCATTTCATAACACAACACATTCTGAGGGTCATTTCATAACACAACACATTCTAGGAGTCATTTCATAACACAACACATCAGAGAGCTGTTATTGCTGTTGACAACAGACAATCTCTTAGAGCAGACAGGAACATAATACCGTCTTTATTTCAAAAGTCACTTTAGAGAATGTCTGTGATGTATGTTGGGGGGACATATCGTGCCAAAGAACAACTTTGGCACGGAAATCGATTGTTCTTCCCCAAGCAAGGCAAAGTTAATTCCCTGTGCTACGTTTCCCTCTGACTCTCTGCTGCTGAGCTTTGGTTTCTATATCGAGAGAGATCTTGTTTCCCAACATAAAGCCTCTTTCAAAACTGATCCAGCTCCAATGCTTTTAGTTTCAAAGCTTCTGAAGAGCCTCACTCTCCCCCTCTCACTCTCTCTTTCTCCCTCTCTCTCCCCCTCTCTCTCCCTCCCCCTCTCACTCTCTCTTTCTCCCTCTCTCTCTCCCTCTCTCTCCCTCCCCCCCTCTCACTCTCTCTTTCTCCCTCTCTCTCCCCCTCTCTCTCCCTCCCCTCTCACTCTCTCTTTCTCCCCTCTCTCTCCCCCTCTCTCTCCCTCCCACTCTCACTCTCTCTTTCTCCCTCTCTCTCCCCTCTCTCTCTCCCTCCCACCCACTCTCACTCTCTCTCCCTCTCCCTCTCTCCCCCTCTCTCTCCCTCCCCCTCTCACTCTCTCTTTCTCCCTCTCTCCCCCTCTCTCTCCCTCCCACTCTCACTCTCTCTTTCTCCCTCTCTCCCCCCTCTCTCTCCCTCCCACTCTCACTCTCTCTTTCTCCCTCTCTCTCCCCCTCTCTCCCCCCCACTCTCACTCTCTCTTTCTCCCTCTCTCTCCCCCTCTCTCTCCCTCCCACTCTCACTCTCTCTTTCTCCCTCTCTCCCCCTCTCTCTCCCTCCCCACTCTCACTCTCTCTTTCTCCCTCTCTCTCCCCCTCGCTCTCTCAACCTCGCTCTCTCCCCCTCTCTCCCCCCCTCTCTCTCCCCCATCTCTCTCCCCATCTCTCTCCCCCCCTCCCCTCTCCCCCCTCTCTCCCCCCTCTCTCTTCCCCTCCCCTCTCTCTCTCTCTGTTCTCTGTTCTAGAGTCCCTTCCTGCTGCCTTTTTGCCTGATGTCCCTAGTTAGTCCTTAGTTACTGTAGTTGTGTGAATCTGAAAGGCCCAGAAGACTATCAAAGCCTCCCCTTCAACACTTTGACTGGGACCCATTGTGCCACACGAGGGTCGAAAGAGAGACGGAGAAAAGAACAGAAAATAAAAGAGAGGAATAAAGGCTAAAAGGAGCCTTCCACACGAGGCGGCGCCCAGATCCAGCAGGTGGGGTTATCTAACCGGCCTGATCGGGTGGGGGTCGGATTACGTCCCTTCTCCCCCCCCATCCGTGTATGTTCAGTGGTGTCGTCCATCGCCAGGTGGAGAATATGAGGGCCAGCAGGCCATGCGTGGTGCAGACAAAGCCCAGAGAGAGAGAGGGCCATTGGGCCATTGTGGCCAGGAGAATCCCTAGCCACTGGGGAGTAGGAATGGGAGGCTCTGCCTTTATCTCTACCACTGCTAAACAAATGACCCACTGGGGAAGAGGCAGCACGTCTGCTTGCATTACAGAGAGGGAGGGAGATGTCTTATGTTTCAGGCCTATTCCATATCCTGTGGAATTGTTCAACATCATTGCTTTGGCAGTACTTTAGTGGTGGCGGAGAAGCCTTTTTAACTGTGTTGAATGGAGTCCTGTCTGGGTGAGGGGAGGACATCCTCTGATCAGCACCAACGACCAACAGCCTCTAGGTATCAGAAGAGGAGGTTGCAACCCGACCTACTAGATATCAGGACCCCATCATCACAACAGTCAACTGAATAGCTTTCATATCACAGATATACTGTATGAATATATGGCTGGTTATGACTGGGTTGTTATTATGTTATTATCAGTATTTATGTCCTGTTTAAGACACTCAAGATAAATGATTCATTCTCTGACACGCCACCCAACGGTATAATCTATTTCTATTCCACATTAATACATTAATATGACGTGGATTAAGTACTTGGGATCCTAACTGGATTACATGCTAATCTCTGCTATCACATTATTACTGTAGAATGAATGAGATTCCCAGGAAGGCAGTCCCTCTTAATGCCCACTGAATCTGGAGGAGAGAGATTCCCAGGAAGGCAGTCCCTCTTAATGCCCACTGAATCTGGAGGAGAGAGATTCCCAGGAAGGCAGTCCCTCTTAATGCCCACTGAATCTGGAGGAGAGAGATTCCCAGGAAGGCAGTCCCTCTTAATGCCCACTGAATCTGGAGGAGAGAGATTCCCAGGAAGGCAGTCCCTCTTAATGCCCACTGAATCTGGAGGAGAGAGATTCCCAGGAAGGCAGTCCCTCTTAATGCCCACTGAATCTGGAGGAGAGAGATTCCCAGGAAGGCAGTCCCTCTTAATGCCCACTGAATCTGGAGGAGAGAGATTCCCAGGAAGGCAGTCCCTCTTAATGCCCACTGAATCTGGAGGAGAGAGATTCCCAGGAAGGCAGTCCCTCTTAATGCCCACTGAATCTGGAGGAGAGAGATTCCCAGGAAGGCAGTCCCTCTTAATGCCCACTGAATCTGGAGGAGAGAGATTCCCTGGAAGGCAGTCCCTCTTAATGCCCACTGAATCTGGAGGAGAGAGATTCCCAGGAAGGCAGTCCCTCTTAATGCCCACTGAATCTGGAGGAGAGAGATTCCCAGGAAGGCAGTCCCTCTTAATGCCCACTGAATCTGGAGGAGAGAGATTCCCAGGAAGGCAGTCCCTCTTAATGCCCACTGAATCTGGAGGAGAGAGATTCCCAGGAAGGCAGTCCCTCTTAATGCCCACTGAATCTGGAGGAGAGAGATTCCCAGGAAGGCAGTCCCTCTTAATGCCCACTGAATCTGGAGGAGAGAGATTCCCAGGAAGGCAGTCCCTCTTAATGCCCACTGAATCTGGAGGAGAGAGATTCCCAGGAAGGCAGTCCCTCTTAATGCCCACTGAATCTGGAGGAGAGAGATTCCCAGGAAGGCAGTCCCTCTTAATGCCCACTGAATCTGGAGGAGAGAGATTCCCAGGAAGGCAGTCCCTCTTAATGCCCACTTAATGCCTATAACCAGCCTTTCACATGGTTATCAGTATGATTTATGGGAGACTGGGCAAACCTTGGCTCACACTGCCCACTGTCAAAGTGTCTCAACGTGTGTGTGTTGTTCTCGATACTGATCTTAAGGGTGCGTGTGTGTGTGTGCGCGTGCGTTTGCACATGTGCATATGTGTGTGTAAATTCATTGGGGGGCCCAAAGGTATAGCATTCAGATCATAGATCCTACACTGCACTATGCTGCTGCAGATCAGTGGCTGTGGAAGCTACTGTCTGTCTGTGTGTCTGTCTGTCTGTGTGTCTGTCTGTCTGTGTGTCTGTGTGTCTGTGTGTCTGTGTGTCTGTGTGTCTGTCTGTCTGTCTGTCTGTCTGTCTGTCTGTCTGTCTGTCTGTCTGTCTGTCTGTCTGTCTGTCTGTCTGTCTGTCTGTCTGTCTGTCTAGCTGCCTGCAGAGACAGAGTGAGAAAGCTCTACACTGCATCAGTGAGAAGCCTGCAGCCCTACACACACACAGCCACGTATCATGTCCACCTAGTGGCCACCGGCTGCAACAACAGCAGCAGATGAAGCTCCACACTGCTACAATACTGAGATGGTATTAGAGGACTAACTAAGAGCTGCTAAAACATGTACTTTATCATCAAAACATTTTCTGTTGTGGTGAGTTGATCTCAACCTCCAAAAGTGATATTGTTTCAGCTAAACAAGTGAAGGATACTGGCACATCAATGGCAGCCACATACCATCACTGTTGTTTGAATTCCTTTATGTTATACAACACCTCAACATCTCCTTCATGGGAAATGTTTCGGTGTCGTATGGTGCTGTAGGGAATGAAGCCTTGACTATTGTGTAGCATCTGTATTCAGCCTTGTCTCTGTATGATAGAGAACGACTAGGCTCTATCCCTGAGTGATCTCTATCACTGAGTGATCTCTATCACTGAGTGATCTCTATCACTGAGTGAGCTCTATCACTGAGTGATCTCTATCACTGAGTGAGCTCTATCACTGAGTGAGCTGAGTGATCTCTATCACTGAGTGAGCTCTATCACTGAGTGATCTATCTGAGTCCCACTGAGTGATCTCTATCACTGAGTGAGCTCTATCACTGAGTGAGCTCTATCACTGAGTGAGCATCACTGAGTGAGCTCTATCACTGAGTCTATCACTGAGCTCTATCACTGAGTGAGTGATCTCTATCACTGAGTGAGCTCTATCACTGAGTGAGCTCTATCACTGATCTCTATCACTGAGTGATCTCACTATCTCTATCACTGAGTGAGCTCTATCACTGAGTGAGCTCTATCACTGAGTGAGCTCTATCACTGAGTGAGCTCTATCACTGAGTGAGCTCTATCACTGAGTGAGCTCTATCACTGAGTGATCTCCATCCCTGAGTGAGCTCTATCACTGAGTGATAACAGGTGTGATAGAGAGAGAGACCATAGTAACACCATTGTAAATACAACCCATATTTATGTTTATTTATTTTTCCTTTTGTACTTTAACTATTTGCACATCATATGACATTCGTAATGTCTTTATTCCTTTGGAACTTTAGTGTAATGTTTATTGTAAATTTGTAAAAAAAAATAAAAATAAATCCACTGTTTATTATCTAGTTCACCTGCTTTGGCAATGTTAACATATGTTTCCCCTGGCAATAAAGCCTTGCATTGAAATTTAATTTAATTGAATTGAGAGAGAGAGAGGGGCTTTATAGAGGGAGCGAAGACATTCTGGTGTGAAAACCATAGGAGCTCTTCAGTTTCCTCACACTGGCAAGGACTAGCCCAGAGCACATGGAAATTATGGCACTTCCTCTGGCTCGACTCGGCATCCATTTTCACAGGGCCAAAGACGGCCCGTGGATGCTGGAATCAAACAACTCTACTACAAAAGCTAAATACACATGTATTATTATCAATAATTTAAATATTCTATGTACAAATCTTGAAAGTAAAAGTGTATTGCAAGAGGTGATTAAAACATCACACTAAGCTTATCCCCTTGTGTATCAAACCCTATCCACTAAACACCTTTCAAATCCATAGCAATGATGCTGTAGCTTTCACTTTCTACAGGCGACAATTGCCCTTTTAAAACATGTGTGCACTCCTATTCTCCACCTAGGCCTGTCCATTGATTTTGGATGATCTGTGTGAGCCTCAGAAACTCACAAGACTGCTGCCACTTTACCTCAGGCAGAGAGAGACAGCCCTCGTTACAGGTCCCAGAGAGGGAGAGAGAGCGAGAGAGGAGAGAGAGGGAAAGAAAGAGAGAGAGAGAGAAGGTGAGAGAGGAGAAAGAGTGAAAAGAAAAAGAAGGAAAGAAAGCGAGAGAAGAACCCTTCTGGAAGGGAGACAGGATCCTAAAGTCCAGCCAGCCGTGGCCAGGAGGGAGCAGGAGATAAGCACATTTCACAGGAGTGGAGAAAGGACCCAAACAGAACACAGTCCGAAGACAAAACGATGAAACACATTCCTGAGCCCTTGTGTGTGAACGAGAGGGATCTAGTGAAGACAGAACAGACAGGACGATGGCGCTAGCTAGCTACATCAACTAGGGCGCACTCTATTGAAATACATATAGCAAATCTCAATAGACAGCCAATTAAAACAGCAGAAACCTATATGTGGCATGGGCTCATTAGAGCCACAGCTATGGAGTAGGAGTGTGGGAGTGTGGGAGTGATTTCCATTGGCATGGGGTGGAGAAGGGTGGCACAGAGATGCCCATCACACAGAGCTGAGGTCTGTTTGGTATGGCACACCTCGCCCACCACACTAGCAGAGGAAGTTGGACGCAGTCAAAGTGTCAACACAGTGCATTGTGGGCCATATAACCAGCAGTGTTGAGTGGGTTGACCAAAGCTCACATCCAATGTCATGTTAGAACAAGCCAAGAGTGAGACATCGTGTAAATCATCAAAAATCTCATCACATAAAGAACCTACAGTGAAGTGGCCATTGGAAACAAGGGGGAAAGAATCTGGGAGCATCATCAATGTGGGAGGCTTTTCATACCACCATTCCATCCACAGGATAGAGGCTCTCCACTGTGTTCAGTGGCATAGAAATATCATTACCATAAAGGGCATTCAATCAATGACCTTTAAGTGCAGTGACAACACTCTGCACCAACGTGCCACAGCATCGGAACCCGACTGGTCACACTCAGCCTCAGGTTACCTTTTGTCAAACGATCAGACAACGTCACCCATTCAACAGAGGAGGAGAGAGATAGAGAGAGAGAGATAGAGAGGAGAGAGAGATAGAGAGGAGAGAGATAGAGAGATAGAGAGAGATAGAGAGGAGAGAGATAGAGAGATAGAGAGAGAGAGATAGAGAGATAGAGAGGAGAGCGATAGAGAGGAGAGAGATAGAGAGAGAGAGATAGAGAGAGAGAGAGAAGAGAGGAGAGAAAGAGAAGAGAGATAGAGAGGAGAGAGAGATAGAGAGAAGGAGAGAGAGAGAGAGAGGAAGAGAGATAGAGAGAAGAGAGAGAGAGATAGAGAGAAGAGAGAGATAGAGAAGGAGAGAGACAGAGAGAGACAGAGAGAGACAGAGAGAGAGAAAGAAAAGAGAAACAGAAAGAGAGAGAAGGGGAGAGAGAGAAGAAGAGAGAGTTGGAGAGAGAGAAAGACTGGCCCAGCCCCCACCAACCAAATGAGTGACATTAAACAAATGCTGAGTCTACTATGCTCACATGTGATAGGCCGAGGGTCATGGATGCTCACATGTGATAGGCCGAGGGTTATGGTAAGATGAGCACAAGAACTCCACCATCCTCACACTACACTCACCCAAGTTGCATGACACAAATCTTAAATAATAAACAAATCACATTTGCATAATAAGAGTTTACTTTAATTGAAAAGTCCTATTTTAATAGTTCTTGTTGGTCTCATTGTCTCATTTTGAAGGTAAAGAAAAAAAGTTATGAAATCTATTTACGTTGCATGTTGGAATTTACAAGGATTGAAGTCCTCTGCTTTTGGACTAAAGAGCAGAAACCCAGACTTCCTGAAAGAAATTGATGATGTTGATATTGTAGTACTACAGGAAACATGGTGCAGAGGTGATGTTTCCACTGGCTGTCCACTAGGTTATAGGGAGATAATCCTACCATCCACTGAATGAAAAGGAATCAGACAGGGCAGAGACTCAGGGGGAATGATAATATGGTATGAATCTGAAATAATTCATTCAATCGAATTGATCAAAACAGGAGAATTCTTTATATGGTTAAGAATCAACAAGGAGACTATCTAGACAGATACAAACATCCTCTGTGCCACATGCATTCCCCCTCAGAGTCACCCTACTTCAACGAAGAGAGTTTCTCCATGCTAGAGGGGGAAATTAGTCACTTTCAGGCCCAAGGCAACGCACTGGTCTGTGGAGACCTGAATGCTAGAACAGCAGAAGAACAAGACACTATTAACAGTCATGGGGATAAACACCTACCAGGAAGCAACAACCTTTCCCTCCCCACAGACCCCCCAGAAACAACTATGACAAAGTGAAAAACAAAAACGGAGTACAGCTTGTGAAGCTCTGTGGAACACTGGGTCTGTACATAGTCAATGGTAGGCTGAGGAACACTGGGTCTGTACATAGTCAATGGTAGGCTGAGGAACACTGGGTCTGTACATAGTCAATGGTAGGCTGTGGAACACTGGGTCTGTACATAGTCAATGGTAGGCTGAGGAACACTGGGTCTGTACATAGTCAATGGTAGGCTGAGGAACACTGGGTCTGTACATAGTCAATGGTAGGCTGAGGAACACTGGGTCTGTACACAGTCAATGGTAGGCTGTGGAACACTGGGTCTGTACATAGTCAATGGTAGGCTGAGGAACACTGGGTCTGTACATAGTCAATGGTAGGCTGTGGAACACTGGGTCTGTACATAGTCAATGGTAGGCTGAGGAACACTGGGTCTGTACATAGTCAATGGTAGGCTGAGGAACACTGGGTCTGTACATAGTCAATGGTAGGCTGAGGAACACTGGGTCTGTACATAGTCAATGGTAGGCTGAGGAACACTGGGTCTGTACACAGTCAATGGTAGGCTGTGGAACACTGGGTCTGTACATAGTCAATGGTAGGCTGTGGAACACTGGGTCTGTACATAGTCAATGGTAGGCTGTGGAACACTGGGTCTGTACACAGTCAATGGTAGGCTGTGGAACACTGGGTCTGTACATAGTCAATGGTAGGCTGTGGAACACTGGGTCTGTACATAGTCAATGGTAGGCTGTGGAACACTGGGTCTGTACATAGTCAATGGTAGGCTGAGGAACACTGGGTCTGTACATAGTCAATGGTAGGCTGAGGAACACTGGGTCTGTACATAGTCAATGGTAGGCTGAGGAACACTGGGTCTGTACACAGTCAATGGTAGGCTGAGGAACACTGGGTCTGTACACAGTCAATGGTAGGCTGAGGAACACTGGGTCTGTACACAGTCAATGGTAGGCTGAGGAACACTGGGTCTGTACATAGTCAATGGTAGGCTGAGGAACACTGGGTCTGTACATAGTCAATGGTAGGCTGAGGAACACTGGGTCTGTACATAGTCAATGGTAGGCTGAGGAACACTGGGTCTGTACATAGTCAATGGTAGGCTGTGGAACACTGGGTCTGTACATTGTCAATGGTAGGCTGTGGAACACTGGGTCTGTACATAGTCAATGGTAGGCTGAGGAACACTGGGTCTGTACACAGTCAATGGTAGGCTGTGGAACACTGGGTCTGTACATAGTCAATGGTAGGCTGAGGAACACTGGGTCTGTACATAGTCAATGGTAGGCTGAGGAACACTGGGTCTGTACATAGTCAATGGTAGGCTGTGGAACACTGGGTCTGTACACAGTCAATGGTAGGCTGAGGAACACTGGGTCTGTACATAGTCAATGGTAGGCTGAGGAACACTGGGTCTGTACATAGTCAATGGTAGGCTGAGGAACACTGGGTCTGTACACAGTCAATGGTAGGCTGTGGAACACTGGGTCTGTACATAGTCAATGGTAGGCTGAGGAACACTGGGTCTGTACATAGTCAATGGTAGGCTGAGGAACACTGGGTCTGTACATAGTCAATGGTAGGCTGAGGAACACTGGGTCTGTACATAGTCAATGGTAGGCTGAGGAACACTGGGTCTGTACATAGTCAATGGTAGGCTGAGGAACACTGGGTCTGTACATAGTCAATGGTAGGCTGTGGAACACTGGGTCTGTACATAGTCAATGGTAGGCTGAGAGGGGACTCTTTTGGTAGGTACAGCTACAGCTCATCCCTTGGCAGCAGCACTGTAGACTACTTCCTCACCGACCTAAACCAAGAGTCTCTCAGAGCCTTCACAGTCAGCCCACTAACGCCTTTCTCAGAGCCTTCACAGTCAGCCCACTAACACCTCTCTCAGAGCCTTCACAGTCAGCCCACTAACACCTCTCTCAGAGCCTTCACAGTCAGCCCACTAACACCTTTCTCAGAGCCTTCACAGTCAGCCCACTAACACCTTTCTCAGAGCCTTCACAGTCAGCCCACTAACACCTCTCTCAGAGCCTTCACAGTCAGCCCACTAACACCTCTCTCAGAGCCTTCACAGTCAGCCCACTAACACCTCTCTCAGAGCCTTCACAGTCAGCCCACTAACACCTCTCTCAGAGCCTTCACAGTCAGCCCACTAACACCTCTCAGAGCCTTCACAGTCAGCCCACTAACACCTCTCTCAGAGCCTTCACAGTCAGCCCACTAACACCTCTCAGAGCCTTCACAGTCAGCCCACTAACACCTCTCTCAGAGCCTTCACAGTCAGCCCACTAACACCTCTCTCAGACCACAGTAAAATCACAGTGTATCTGAGAAGAGCAGAACCCAACCATGACGCATCACGGCCCAATAAATGACATGGTACAAAACAGGCCTATAGGTGGAGTGCAAACAGTACAGACATCTATCAAAAAGCAATTAGTAGCCAAAAAATACAATCTCTCCTGGACAACTTTTTAGCATTAACAAGCAATGAAGGTGTAAATTTGGCTGTTTGGAACATAAACTTTACATTTGACAAATTGGCCTCCTTGGCTAATCTAAAGAAGCATAAGAGCAAACCAGAAATAACAGATAATGAAAAATGGTTTGATAATGATTGCAAAAATCTAAGAAAGTCATTGAGAAATATATCTAATCAAAAACACAGAGAACCAGACAACAAAAATATATGCCTTCAATATGGGGAAACACTGAAGCAATACAAACACACCCTAAGAACAAAAAAGCAAAAAAGGAACAACACATTAGAAATCAGCTGGATGGAATTGAGGAATCCATAGAATCAAAGCACTTCTGGGAGAATTGGAATAAATTAAACAAACCTCATCATGAGGAACTGGCTATCCAAAATGGGGATATGTGGAGAAATCACTTTGCAAACCTCTACAACAATATAACAAAGAGCCAAGAACAAAAAGATATACAGGAAAAATGATAAATCCTTGAATCAGCAGTCAGAGACTTTCAGAATCCTGTGGATACCCCATTACAGAAGAAGAATTACTGGGACATCTGTGTACTCTCCAACCGAGAAAGGCCTGTGGTGCTGATGGTATTTTAAATGAAATGATCAAATATACAGACCACAAATTCAAATTGGCTATACTCAAATTCTTCAACATTATCCTCACTGCAGGTATTTTCCCCGATATTTGGAACCAGGGATTGATCACACCAAACTATAAAAATGGAGACAAATATGACCCCATTAATTACAGAGGAATTTGCGTTAACAGCAACTTGGGGGAAATTCACTGCAGTATTATAAATAGCAGACTACATCATTTCCTTGACGAACACAACGTCCTGAGCAGAAACCAGATTGGATTTCCAAAAATTATTGTACAACAGACCACATTTACACCCTCCACACTCTAATTGATAAACAAGTAAACCAAAACAAAGGCAAAATCTACTCGTGTTTTGTAGATTTCAAGAAAGCATTTGATTCAATTTGGCCCGAAGGTCTTTTTTTTTAACTAATAGAAAGTGGTATTGGAGGGAAAACATATGATTTTATTAAATCAATGTACACTAAAAACAAATGTGCGGTTAAAATTGGCAACAAGCAAACAGACTTCTTCTCTCGGGGAGTGAAACAGGGCTGCCTAATAAGTCCAACACTATTTAACATCTACATTAATAAATTGGCAAAAACATTAGCGGAATCGGCAGCACCTGGTATCACCCTACGCAACACTGAAATCAAGTGTCTGCTGTACACAGATGACCTGGTGATGCTGTCTCCCACTAAAGAGGGGTTACAGCAGCACCTAGATCGTCTTCACAGGTTCTGTCAGACCTGGGCTCTGACCGTTAACCTAAAAAAAAACAAATATAATAATATTCCAAAAAAGGTCCGGAAATAAGGATAACAAATATAAATTCTATTTGGACACAGTTCTATTAGAACACACCAAAAACTACACATATCTACTAGGACTACATATCAGCAACACAGGTAGCTTTCACATGGCTGTGGATGAGCTGAGAGACAAAGCAAGAAGAGCATTCTATGCCATTAAAAGGAACATCAAAATCGAAATTCCAATTAGAATCTGGCTCAAAATGTTTAAATCAGTTATAAAACCAATTGCTCTATATGGCAGTGAAGTATGGGGTCCAATCCCTAATAATGAATTTACCAAATGGGACAAACATCCAATCGAAATACTGCATGCAGAGTTTTGCAAGACTGTATTGCAAGTGCAAAGAAAAACTCCAAATAACTAATGTAGACCAGAATTGGGCCAATTCCCCCTCCTCGTTCAAATAGAAAAAAATGCCATCAAATTTTACAACCATCTAAAAACAAGTGACCCCAAAACATTCCATCACACAGCTCTACAATGTCAATAGATGAAACAAGAGAAGAGTCTCCTCAGCCAGCTGGTTCTGAGGCTCAGTTCACCAACCCAAACCAACCCCATAGAGCCTCAGGACAACACTCAGAAAATCTGGCCCAACCAAATCATCACAAAACAAAAATAAAAATATATCACCTATTGGAAAGACACCACAAAAAATCAAAGTAAACTTCAATGCTATTTGGCTCTAAACAGACAGTACATGGTGGCAGACTATCTGACCACTGTGACTGATAGAAAACTGAGGAAAACATTGACTAGGTACAGACTCAGTGAGCATAGTCTGACTATGGAGACTGGTCGTCACAGACAAACCTGGCTGCCCAGAGAGGACAGGCTGTGCTCAAGGTAGAGACAGAGCTGCATTTCCTATTGCACTGCGACAAATACTCAGACCTAAGAGAATATTTCTTTCCCAAAATTATAATTCAATACAAAGAATTTGAAACTATGAAAAATAAAATATTTATTGGGTGAAAAGCCAAAATGTGCAGTTTTGGCAGCCAAATATGTGTCCTAGTGCCACAACCTGAGGGACAGCCAGTGAAAAGTGCAAAGTAATGTCGATAATATTTCCCATCTTGTTTTGTTTTGTCTTTCATACCATGTCATGTGTCTTCTCAGTCATGTTGACACTGGTCTACTACCAGGTCATGTGTCTTCTCAGTCATGTTGACACTGGTCTACTACCAGGTCATGTGTCTTCTCAGTCATGTTGACACTGGTCTACTACCAGGTCATGTGTCTTCTCAGTCATGTTGACACTAGTCTACTACCAGGTCATGTGTCTTCTCAGTCATGTTGACACTGGTCTACTACCATTGTTTTAATGTATTGTTGTTCTCATTAATATTGTTGTTGAAGTTGTTAATGGTAATCCCATGTCCACTACGACTATTATTATTGCTGTTGGTCCCAACATTTACCTATCTATAAATATATGTTTTTATTTTATTTTTTACTTTCGATATGTATACTTTGACAATGTAAGTAATAATGAACTTGCCATGTCAATAATGTCAATTGAATTGAATTGAAATAGAAGGAGAGAGAAGGAGAGAGAGATGGAGAGAGAGAGAGACAGTACAGCAGCACATAGATCTTATGTACAGATTCTGTCAGACCTGGGCCCTGACAGTAAATCTCAATAAGACCAAAATAATGGTGTTCCAAAAAAGGTCCAGTCACCAGGACCACAAATACAAATTCCATCTCGACACTGTTGCCCTAGAGCACACAAAAAACTATACATACCTTGGCCTAAACAGCGCCACAGGTAACTTCCACAAAGCTGTGAACGAACTGAGAGACAAGGCAAGAAGGGCATTCTATACCATCAAAAGGAACATAAATTTCAACATACCAATTATGATTTGGCTAAAAATACTTGAATCAGTCATATAGCCCATTGCCCTTTATGGTTGTGAGGTCTGGGGTCCGCTCACCAACCAAGACTTCACAAAATGGGACAAACACCAAATTGAGACTCTGCACACAGAATTCTGCAAAAATATCCTCAGTGTACAACGTAGAACACCATATAATGCATGCAGAGCAAAATTAGGCCGATACCCACTAATTATCAAAATCCAGAAAAGAGCCGTTAAATTCTATAACCACCTAAAAAGAAGCGATTCCCAAACCTTCCATAAAGCCATCACCTACAGAGAGATGAACCTGGAGAAGAGTCCCTAAGCAAGCTGGTCCTGGGGCTCTGTTCACAAACACAAACACACTCTACAGAGCCCCAGGACAGCAGCACAATTAGACCCAACCAAATCATGAGAAAACAAAAAGATAATTACTTGACACATTGGAAAGAATTAACAAAAAACAGAGCAAACTAGAATGCTATTTGGCCCTACACAGAGAGTACACAGTGGCAGAATACCTGACCACTGTGACTGACCCAAAATTAAGGAAAGCTTTGACTATGTACAGACTTAGTGAGCATAGCCTTGCTATTGAGAAAGGCCGCCGTAGGCAGACATGGCTCTCAAGAGAAGACAGGCTATGTGCTCACTGCCCACAAAATTAGGTGGAAACTGAGCTGCACTTCCTAACCTCCTGCCCAATGTATGACCATATTAGAGAGACATATTTCCCTCAGATTACACAGATCCACAAAAAATGTGAAAACAAAACCAATTTTGATAAACTCCCATATCTACTGGGTGAAATTCCACAGTGTTCCATCACAGCAGCAAGATTTGTGACCTGTTGTCACGAGAAAAGGGCAACCAGTGAAGAACAAACACCATTGTAAATACAACCCATATTTATGCTTATTTATTTTATCTTGTGTCCTTTAACCATTTGTACATTGTTAAAACACTGTATATATATAATATGACATTTGTAATGTCTTTATTGTTTTGAAACTTCTGTATGTGTAATGTTTACTGTTAATTTTGATTGTTTATTTCACTTTATATATTCACTTTATATATTATCTACCTCACTTGCTTTGGCAATGTTAACACGTTTCCCATGCCAATAAAGTCCTTGAATTGAATTGAATTGAATTGAGAGAGAAAGACTGGGAGAGAGAGATGGAGAGAGAGAGAGAGAGAGAGAGAGAGAGACAGAGAGAGAGAGAGAGAGAGAGAGAGAGAGAGAGAGATGGAGGGAAAGATAAAATGAAAGAGATGGAGGGGTAAAGATAAAAAGAAGGAAGCATCAGTCTTCTAACGGCAACGTGTTTCAACGTGGGTACTTACTCATCAAGACAGGGTTATAATGCTAGCTGTCTCCTTTATTCCATTGGGCGAGTCAGAGATTATATGGCAGGATACAGAGAGAGAGAGAGAGAGAGAGAGAGAGAGAGAGAGAGAGAGAGAGAGAGAGAGAGAGAGAGAGAGAGAGAGAGAGGGGAGTGTGGGGGCGGGAACCTGGAACCACTCTCAGTGTCAATCAATGCTAGTCATAAACGCTCCCTTCCATATTCACTGTTAGAACATCAATATTGAGCTTCAGGCTGAGCGTCTCTGTGAAGCTGAGTTGGAGGGGCTCGGGGATGAGATGACATTCATCTGTAGCATTAGAAACAATACAGTACAATGGAACAGAGAGCGAGCCGTCAGACTCCTTAACAACCCATCTTGGAGTCTTTGTTGAGGTGCTGCATTACACAACAAGAGGAAGTCAATCTGCTGATGTGGTTTCTATAGGTGTTGTTTCTGCCTGTCTGCCTCACCACTGTGTTGGACTTTGTATTCCTCCTTACTCCTAAAGTTGATGATACTGTGAATTGACAAGAGCGATCTGATAGTATTGTATGAATGTAGACGTTCATACTGCACATGTGGAGGATGTATGTCACTGTGTTCTTGTCCTTGTGATTATGCATTCTAAATGGCCACAGGCAGAATTAATACACTTACATTCCATAGTATTCAATCTGAAATAAACAGCTGTGAGTATTCAACAGGCACAGAAAAAGCCTTGAATAAACAGCTTCTATCGGCCCACTTCACAGTGTGAGAAGTGGAAAACCCTGCGGTGTGAAACCTAAGCAGGTCCACTCTCTCCTTCCCTCCCTCTCTGTTTCATCCCAGTGATTAGACCTATCTGCTACACAGCTGGATTTTAATTAACAACTTTCTAGAGTTGCCACGGTAACCCAAGTTCTCCATGCTGAAGAGGAGGGGAAACGTAATCGTTAGCCACAGCGGCTAACTGCCCCGGTTCTCGTGAGGTATCGGAGCCACAGTGGATGTGTGACCCTCAAATTGGGCCGCCTGTGGAGTCTGGTTCCTCTCGAAGTCTCTCCCCAATGAGGTGTTCTGGCTTGCCGGCATCTCCTAGGCTTTCTCTAGGTCTTTCTCTAGGTCTTTCTCTAGGTCTTTCTCTAGGTCTTTCTCTAGGTCTTTCTCTAGGTCTTTCTCTAGGTCTTTCTCTAGGTGGTCTTTCTCTAGGTCTTTCTCTAGGTCTTTCTCTAGGTCTTTCTCTAGGCTTTCTCTAGGTCTTTCTCTAGGTCTTTCTCTAGGTCTTTCTCTAGGTCTTTCTCTAGGTCTTTCTCTAGGTCTTTCTCTAGGTCTTTCTCTTGGTCTTTCTCTAGGTCTTTCTCTAGGTCTTTCTCTAGGTCTTTCTCTAGGCTTTCTCTAGGTCTTTCTCTAGGTCTTTCTCTAGGTCTTTCTCTAGGTCTTTCTCTAGGTCTTTCTCTAGGTCTGAGTTGATGTTCAGCATTTGGAAACAACATATTCTATTGATTATCACATCTCAGTCTCTTTCCTCAACCTTTCAAACTTCTCTTCTCTTACAAACGTCTTCTCTTTTTCTATTACAGACAGGCAGATATCCGGCCCTCGCTCACACTGGGTGCAAATGGAAGCAGTGGGGGAGCCAGAGGAGAGGACTGTGAAGGAGAAGAGGACATTAGCAGGCTGGGTATAGCCTTGTCACTTCATCTCACCCTGCCTGTCCCCAGGGCAGCACGCCCAGCTGACACCGTTAGAACTGATACAAACCTCAGAGTGCTACTGTGGCACTGGGGACCTGGGCTGGAACTGCAGTGGGCATGTCCATCAGAACTGTTGTGCCCTGCTGAGGGGTGTGTGTGTGTGTGCGTGCGTGCGTGTGTGTATTTGTCACACCTTGTGGCTAACACCATCTCAGACAGTCGGAGCCCTGAGGGGTCCCTTAACTCTGTGAGTGACCACAGTGGCATTTGACGTGTGATCACCACTAGCCGGCAGGTTGACACAGCCAGCTAATCTACCCTTTATCCCCCCTCCCTACTGAGAGAGAGAGAGAGAGGAGACGTGAAAGAGGAAAGGTATCTTGAGGGAAACTAGCCCCCCCCCCCCCCATCCCCCCTAGCTGCAGTGACTGACAGGCCTCCCTCCTATCGCTCTCCCCATGGATGGAGTGCCTCTGAGCACTGTGACCAGGCAGGGGGCGCTCTCACTGACCTTTCCTCATTCCATCATTCTCTCCCTCTCCTTCTCTCCCTCTGTCTCGATCCCTCTCTTTTTCTCAATCACAGCGTGCTAGAGAGTTTGAGAGGGAGACCTGCGGGCTCGGCTTGTTTAATCTGAGGTACACGGTGACCTTCTGGCCTTGTGCCAATCTTTTTCTCCCTCAAACATTCTCTCACTCCATTCCCACTATCGCTCTCTCCAGGCTTGTCTGACAGACTCCATTCCTCCGCTCCCGGAAATCATGTTCTCTCTATCTCTCTCACTTTCATTCCCTCTCTCTACCTTTCTGTCTATCAGATTGAGAGCATTCAACATGAGAGGACCCAACATGGCTCTCAGATGGACTTTGACCCCACAGGGGGATTTGATAACATTTTTTTCTTATTTTCACAAAAAAGCAATCTTGTTTTCGTTGTCGCAAGAACCCTCTCAATCGCCACCAGCCGAGGCAAACCCAGCCGCTCTTCTCCCCCAGAATGACTCAGTGGGCTCACTCAGGCCCTTCTTATTTTCTTTACTTCAGACGGATGTGAGAGAACATGTGTTTGCTGGGCTGTATCCATTCCAAATGGCACCCGATTTTCTATATAGTGCAATACTTCTGACCAGAGCCCAACGGTCCCATTTGAGACCCAAACCTTCTGTGTCCCCAACGAGGACGAAAGAGAGATAACACAAGGTAGCCTGACTACGCTAGGCTATTACAAAAGACTGTCTTTCTCAAACAGCCATGAAACAATTCTAATTCCCTCTTCCTCTTTCCCCCTTTCTCTCTCTGTTCCTTTTCATGTTTGGCCAAAATGTTTCTCTGCTTTCCCCTTCATCGCCTCCTTCCTTTCCACCGGCCTTGCTTCCTTTCTTTCCCACTATCTCTCTATACAGAACAGACATAGAAAGACAACATGGAAAGTGTTGGCCCCATGTTTCATGAGTTGAAATAAGAAGGTCCCAGTAGTGATCCGTACGCACAAAAAGACTATTTCTCTAAAATGTTCTGCATAAATTAGTTTACATCCCTATCAGTGAGCATTTCTCCTTTGCCAAGATAATCCATCCACCTGACAGGTGCTGGGGACAAGGTGCAGTTTTGTCACACAGCATAATGCCACAGATGTCTCAGGTTTTGAGCGAGAGTACAATTGGCATGCTGGCTGCAGGAATGTCCACCAGAGCTGTTGCCAGACAATTGAATGTTCACCATAAGCAGCGTCCACTGTTGTCTTTGAGAATTTGGCAGTACGTCCAACCGACTTCACAACCACCATAACCACGCCAGCCCAGGACCTCCACATCCAGCTTCTTCAGCTGCAGAATCGTCTGAGGCCATCCACCTGGACAGCTGATGAAACAGAGTATTACTGTCTGTAATAAAGCCTTTTTGTGAGG
>NC_088238.1:12915858-12930858 GCF_036934945.1 Oncorhynchus masou masou | reverse complement strand
CCCCTCTCCCCTCCTCTACCTTTTCTCTCCCCCTCTCTCCCCTCTCTACCTTTTCCATCCCCCCTCTCTCTCTCCCCCTCCCTCTCCCTCTACCTTTTCTCTCCTCTCCCCCTTTCCTCTCCCTCTCTCTCCCCCTCTCCTACCTTTTTCCTCTCCCCTCCCCCTCTCTCCTCTACCTTTTCTCTCCCCCTCTCTCCTCTACCTTTTCTCTCCCCCTCTCTCCCCCCTCTCCTCTACCTTTTCCATCCCCCTCTCCTCTACCTTTTCTCTCCCCCTCTCTCCTCTACCTTTTCTCTCCCCCTCTCTCCTCTACCTCCATCCTCCTCTACCTTTTCTCTCCCCCTCTCTCCTCCTCTCCTCTACCTTTTTCTCTCTCTCTACCTTTTCTCTTCTCTCCTACCTTTTCTCTCCCCCTCTCTCAACCTCTCCCCCTCTACCCTTTTCTCTCCCCCTCTCCTCTACCTTTTCTCTCTCCCTCTCTCCTCTACCTTTTCTCTCCCCCTCTCTCCTCTACCTTTTCTCTCTCCCCCCCTCTCTCCTCTCTCTCCTCTACCTTTTCCATCCCCCTCTCTCCTCTCCCCCCCCTCTCTCCTCTACCTCTCTCCCTCTACCTTTCTCTCCCCCTCTCTCCTCTACCTTTTCTCTCCCCCTCTCTCCTCTCTCCTCTACCTTTTCTCTCCCCCTCTCTCCTCTACATTTTCTCTCCCCCTCTCCTCTACCTTTTCTCCACTCTCCCCCTCTCTCCTCTACCTTTTCTCTCCCCTCTACCTTTTCTCCTCTACCTTTTCCCCCCTCCCTCCTCTCCTTTTCTCCCCCTCTCTCTCTCCCCCCTCTCTCCCTTTCTCTCCCCCTCTCTCCTCTACCTTTTCTCTCCCCCTCTCCCTCCTCTCTCCCCTCTACCTTTTCTCCCCCCTCTCTCCTCTACCTTTTCTCTCCCCCTCACTCTCTCTCTCCCAACATTTTCTCTCCCCCTCTCTCCTCTACCTTTTCTCTCCCCCTCTCCCCACAACATTTTCTCTCCCCTCTCCCCTCTACCTTTTTCTCTCCCCTCTTCCCCCTCTCTCCTCTACCTTTCCCATCCCCCTCCTTTTCTCTCCCACCCTCCCCCTCTCTCCTCTACCCTTTCCTCTCCCCCTCTCTCCTCTACCTTTTCTCTCCCCCTCCCTCTCTCTCTCCTCAACATTTTCTCTCCCCCTCTCTCCTCTACCTTTTCTCTCCCCCTCTCTCCCCCTCTCCCACTACCTTTTCTCTCTCCTCTACCTTTTCTCTCCCCCTCACCCTCTCTCTCCTCTACATTTTCTCTCCCCCTCTCTCCTCTACCTTTTCTCTCCCCCTCTCCCTCTACCTTTTCTCCCCCTTTCTCCCCCCTCTCTCCTCTACCTTTTCTCTCCCCCTCTCTCCTCTACCTTTTCTCCCCCTCTCTCCTCTACCTTTTCTCCCCCTCTCTCCTCTACCTTTTCCCTCCAACCTTTTCTCTCCCCCTCTCTCCTTTTCCTCCAACGTTCCTACCGGGAACACAAGGCATTAACCAAGACATGCCATTCCATTTCCGTGGGCTACTGGCGCGGCGCTGTAATGCTTCATGTTGGAATTAAGTCTGACACTTCAGAATTGTACCATTAGAGTGTACGCCGCACTTAACGCTCACAACGTATCTGAGTGGTCCGAGGCGCTCGTCAAATGTGTTCGGTTTAATAGATTTGAATAAATTACGCTTATTTCCAACACCGCCTGTGCTTTCAGTTTGTCATGCCATAGTGTCATTGTGATATTAACTTCATTTGTTAAAAATGTCCCCCTCCCTTCCCTTTCCTCTTGCTTCTACAAAATAGCCATTCTCATCATGGAGTCCAGTCTACTATCGTAGAATCATTTTAAAGGTGGTCTATTTTCATTTGAATGTGACTTCCATGGCTAAATAAAGGATCATTAAATATTGAAGATGTCAGTCAGATACTGGTACGATTCAGTCAATGAGCAGTCTTTCTAAAAATAGCCTGGCTTTGTCCAGGGAGAATACATCCGGTACCACACTCATAGTGTCTCCATAGTGTCTCTAATGGTGGAAGACACAGCAAGGGGAAAATGACTTATTTCATAGATAAATGAATGTGTTTGTTTCAGGCTCAACTGTAATCTGTTATTCACCAAGGACTGGAAATGCACGCACACGCCCACACATTTTCATACCCCCACGCATCTACACACACACACACACACACACACACACACACACACACACACACACACACACACACACACACACACACACACACACACACACACACACACACATCCACACACATCACACACACACACACACACACACACACACACACACACACACACACCACACACACACACACACACACACACACACACACACACACACACACACACCCCACACACACACACACACACACACACACACACACACACACACACACACACACACCCACACACACACACACACACACCCCACACGCACACACACACACACACACGCCCACACATACCCCCACGCATCTACACACACACACACGCGCACACATACCCCCACGCATCTACACACACACACACACACACACACACACACTGTACATACACTACATTTACACACATTTACACACACACACACACACAGTCAAACACTCTACTGCAGTCAATTCAAAGATCAATACTAATTTATTCAATGAATTTGACATACAGTACGTGTTAGCCAATTTATTCAAACAGGCCTTCACAAGAGCCTTTTCATTTATTCAATACTCTACTCCTCCACTCTCTCTCCCTCTTTCTACCCCAGAGTAGCAGTCTAGTGTAGAGAGAGGGTGTGTTGTAGGGCCTGTTAGCTTTAAAAACAGATAGTAACTCCTTGCAGAAGTGTTGGCAGATACCAGCAGCGGCCTGTCACCTTCTCTCTCTGCTCTCTCTCTCTGCTTTCTTTCTCTCTGCTCTCTCTCTCTCTCTGCTTTCACTCTCTCTCTCTCTCTCACGCTGCAGCTGTACACAATCTATTGGTAAATAGCCCACCCATTTTCACCTACCTCATCCCCACAGTTTTTATTTATTTACTTTTCTGCTCTTTTGCACACCAATATCTCTACCTGTACATGATCATTTATCAATCCAGTGTTAATCTGCAATATTGTAATTATTCGCCTACCTCCTCATGCCTTTTGCACACATTGTATATAGACTCCCCTTTTTTTCTACTGTGTTATTAACTTGTTAATTGTTTACTCCATGTGTAACTCTGTGTTGTCTGTTCACACTGCTATGCTTTATCTTGGCCAGGTCGCAGTTGTAAATGAGAACTTGTTCTCAACTAGCCTACCTGGTTAAATAAAGGTGAAATAAAATAAAAATAAAACACTTTCTGCTCTCACTGCTCTCTCTCTCCATTCCCCATTCCTTTCTCTCTCCATCTCTCACCCCTCTCTCTTTCCCTTCCTCATCCCTCCATCCCTCCTCCCTCATGGACATAAGCTGTGATGCCCTGAATCAGGCCTCCTATAACTGAGTACATCCCTGTGAGACCAACCCACTGGAAATCAAACTCACTACAGTACAGTGTTATTTAACCTGACCAGACTGGCCAGCAGAGTCAGCCAGCCCTCACAGACTAATTAGACAGAAGGTGCAGAATACAACTGTCATAGAATTGGTTAGTTTGGTACGTCCCCCCCCCCTTCTCTCCTCTACCAGGTTGTTTTCCCACCCTGATGAAAATCAGGTACATAGGGAGACTGTGACGCAGTGTTTAATAAAGGAGTAGAAGTATAGGAGACGGGAAACAGAAAGAATCTGAGCTGAGGCTGTTTACACACACACACACACACACACACACACACACACACACACACACACACACACACACACACACACACACACACACACATGTTCGTTTTACTACACTGTTAAAATAGAGTGCTTTGTAACATCAAAACTAGTGGCAACTGAGCTGCCACCAACTGTTAACTTTGTTTCACATCATAATCAAGTGTTGTGTAACATCTTGTCAGGGACTGGGAGAGGTAACAGAAAAGGCTTCTGTTTAGTGCAGAATCAGACATCTTGTCAGGGACTGGGAGAGATAACAGAAAAGGCTTCTGTTTAGTGCAGAATCAGACACCTTGTCAGGGACTGGGAGAGATAACAGAAAAGGCTTCTGTTTAGTGCAGAATCAGACACCTTGTCAGGGACTGGGAGAGATAACAGAAAAGTTTAGTGCAGAATCAGACACCTTGTCAGGTTATGTTTAGTGCAGAATCAGACACCTTGTCAGGGACTAGGAGAGGTAACAGAAAAGGGTTATGTTTAGTGCAGAATCAGACATCTTGTCAGGGACTGGGAGAGGTAACAGAAAAGGGTTATGTTTAGTGCAGAATCAGACACCTTGTCAGGGACTGGGAGAGGTAACAGAAAAGGGTTATGTTTAGTGCAGAATCAGACATCTTGTCAGGGACTGGGAGAGGTAACAGAAAACACCTTGGGTTATGTTTAGTGCAGAATCAGACATCTTGTCAGGGACTGGGAGAGGTAACAGAAAAGGGTTATGTTTAGTGCAGAATCAGACACCTTGTCAGGGACTGGGAGAGATAACAGAAAAGGGTTATGTTTAGTGCAGAATCAGACATCTTGTCAGGGACTGGGAGAGGTAACAGAAAAGGGTTATGTTTAGTGCAGAATCAGACACCTTGTCAGGGACTGGGAGAGGTAACAGAAAAGGGTTATGTTTAGTGCAGAATCAGACACCTTCTCGTTTGGTGTCGTGTCCTCTCTCTAAAGCGTCTAAACACCATTCTGATGTTTTGAATCCTGTCTAGTGCAGAACTAGATCCCTTTGTCTGAAGTGTCTTCATGTTTAACATGGGTTCATGCATTTGGTCATTTGCCATGTTATACCATTTTGGCAGGCTTTGTCAAGCACACCAGCAGTAACTGGAGGTTGAACTGCAGAAATGCAGGACTCTGCCCTTACCTCTTCTGAATCTTGAATGTGGGAATGGGTGCTGTCCTCATTGGACGTTCATCTGCCAGACGGTTTAGATACCCATTCATCATGATTCATTACCCCTCATGGCACAACAAGCTTAATACTGATACAGAAAATATACTTGTATTTCTTCAAACAGCCATACAACGTTGTGTGAAACATTGTTTAATTACCCACAAGATAGGAAATGCAAGGTGATTAAAACCAGACTTCTAATGATTTTCTCTCTTCCTGGTTATCCTCATGAAAGATAGTGACATGGTTATCCTCATGAAAGATAGTGACATGGTTATCCTCATGAAAGATACTGACATGGTTATCCTCATGAAAGATACTGACATGGTTATCCTCATGAAAGATAGTGACATGGTTATCCTCATGAAAGATACTGACATGGTTATCCTCATGAAAGATACCGACATGGTTATCCTCATGAAAGATACTGACATGGTTATCCTCATGAAAGATAGTGACATGGTTATCCTCATGAAAGATAGTGACATGGTTATCCTCATGAAAGATACTGACATGGTTATCCTCATGAAAGATAGTGACATGGTTATCCTCATGAAAGATACTGACATGGTTATCCTCATGAAAGATACCGACATGGTTATCCTCATGAAAGATACTGACATGTGAAGTAACATATTATTCCACAATTGCACAAAAATAACTGTCCATAGGCCCTTATAATCAGTCAATATGTAGGATATAAACCATTAACTTCATGAGAAACACAGTTCTTTGTGTTTGACGCTGCGTTTGACATGCACTGAACCCCCTAAAAGCATTTTCACAACACTCTCTTAAAAACATCCATATTCAGGTTGAAGAATCACTTTGGGTGTTTCAGAGTACTTAATGTATGTTTTAAACCAGATTATGTATATTAATTACATTCAAACCCCTCCAAACACCAGATCTCAGCTTAGGTGCACTGCTTTTCATGGTTTCACTACAAAATCAGGTTGTTCTGAGACTTTCTATGTTTGCAGTGTATCCTTGTGGGGACCAAACAATTGATTCTCATCCAAAATCCTATTTTCCCAAACCCCTAACCCTAAACCTAACCCTAAACCTAACCCTAACCATAACCCTAACCCTAAACCTAACCCTAAACCTAAACCTAAACCTAACCCTAACCCTAAAACTAACCCTAACCCTAACCCTAACCCTAACCCTAAACCTAACCCTAAACCTAAACCTAACCCTAAACCTAAACCTAACCCTAAACCTAACCCTAACCATAACCCTAACCCTAACCCTAAACCTAAACCTAACCCTAAACCTAAACCTAACCCTAACCATAACCCTAACCCTAAACCTAACCCTAAACCTAACCCTAAAACTAACCATAACCATAACACTAAACCCGATATCCCTAACTTCAAACTCCTAATGCTAAACATAATTGTAACCCTATCCCTAAATCTAACCAATAAATCTAAAATAGCCTTTTTCCTTGAGTGGATTGGCAAAATGTACTCACTTGTCTGAATGTTACTTATTTTCCTATTCATGTGAACACATGACTCCACCCCACAAACAAAACCAAACACACACACACACCACACAACTCCACACTTCCATAGAACACATGACTCTACACTTCCATAGAACACATGACTCCACACTTCCATAGAACACGACTCTACACTTCCATAGAACACATGACTCCACACTTCTATAGAACACATGACTCTACACTTCCATAGAACACATGACTCTACACTTCCATAGAACACATGACTCCACACTTCCATAGAACACATGACTCTACACTTCCATAGAACACATGACTCTACACTTCCATAGAACACATGACTCTACACTTCCATAGAACACATGACTCTACACTTCCATAGAACACATGACTCTACACTTCCATAGAACACATGACTCTACACTTCCATAGAACACACGACTCTACACTTCCTTCCATAGAACACATGACTCCACACTTCCATAGAACACATGACTCCACACTTCCATAGAACACATGACTCTACACCTCCATAGAACACACTCCACACTTCCATAGACTCCACACTTCCATAGAACACATGACTCTACACTTCCATAGAACACATGACTCTACACTTCCATAACACGAACACTTCCATAGACTGACTACACTTCCATAGAACACATGTCTATAGACTTCCATGGAACACATGACTCAACACTTCTTCGCTGAAACCATCCAATTAAGTTACGTTGCTTCTATCAACATTGATGTGCGTGTGTGTGTGTGTGTGTGTGTGTGTGTGTGTGTGTGTGTGTGTGTGTGTGTGTGTGTGTGTGTGTGTGTGTGTGTGTGTGTATGACTGAACACATGACTCCACACTTCCATAGAACACATGTGAACATGACTCTACACCTCCATAGAACACATGTCCACACTTTCATAGTGACTCCACACCTCCATAGAACACATGACTCTACACTTCCATAGAACACATGACTCTACACTTCCATAGAACACGACTGAACACATGACTCTACACTTCCATAGCACACATGTTATGTTCCATGTTCAACACTTCTTCGGTTTTGTTCTATCAACATTGATGTGCATGTGTGTGTGTGTGTGTGTGTGTGTGTGTGTGTGTGTGTGTGTGTGTGTGTGTGTGTGTGTGTTGTGTGTGTGCGTGTTGGTGTGTGTGTGTGTGTGTGTGTGTGTGTGTGTGTGTGTGTGTGTGTGTGTGTGTGTGTGTGTGTGTTGGTGCGTGTGTGTGTGCGTGTGTGTGTGTGTGCGCGTGTGTGTGTGTGTGTGATCTTTGACATTCATACATATACACGTTAGACTACACTCATCTGCTTCATTTCACTAGTCTGCAGTGATAGTATAAGGTAGCAGTGACAGTGTAAGGTAGCAGTGATAGTGTAAGGTAGCTGTGACAGTGTAAGGTAGCTGTGATAGTGTAAGGTAGCAGTGACAGTGTAAGGTAGCAGTGATAGTGTAGGGTAGCAGTGATAGTGTAAGGTAGCAGTGATAGTGTAAGGTAGCTGTGATAGTGTAAGGTAGCTGTGATAGTGTAAGGTAGCAGTGATAGTGAAAGGTAGCAGTGATAGTGTAAGGTAGCAGTGATAGTGTAAGGTAGCAGTGATAGTGTGAGGTAGCAGTGACAGAATAAGGTAGCGGTGATAGTGTAAGGAAGCAGTGATAGCAGGGTAGCCTAGTGGTTAGAGCGTTGGACTAGTAACCGAAAGGTTGCAAGTTCAAACCCCCGAGCTGACAAGGTACAAATCTGATGCTCTGCCCCTGAACAGGCAGTTAACCCACTGTTCCTAGGCCGTCATTGAAAATAAGAATTTGTTCTTAACTGACTTGCCTAGTAAAATAAAGGTAAAATTAAAAAATTAAAATTAAATAGCGTAAGGTAGCAGTGACAGTGTAAGGTAGCAGTGATAGTGTTCTGAGCCCTCTCCTGTACTCCCTGTTCACCCACGACTGCGTGGCCATGCACGCCTCCAACTCAATCATCAAGTTTGCGGACGACACTACAGTGGTAGGCTTGATTATCAACAACGACGAGACGGCCTACAGGGAGGAGGTGAGGGCCCTCGGAGTGTGGTGTCAGGAAAATAACCTCACACTCAACATCAACAAAACAAAGGAGATGATTGTGGACTTCAGGAAACAGCAGAGGGAGCAACCCCCTATCCACATCGATGGGACAGTAGTAGAGAGGGTAGTAAGTTTTAAGTTCCTCGGCGTACACATCACGGACAAACTGAATTGTTCCACCCACACAGACAGTGTGGTGAAGATGGCACAACAGCGCCTCTTCAACCTCAGGAGGCTGAAGAAATTTGTCTTGTCACCAAAAGCACTCACAAACTTCTACAGATACACAACCGAAAGCATCCTGTCGGGCTCTATCACCGCTTGGTACGGCAACTGCTCTGCCCACAACCGTAAGGCTCTCCAGAGGGTAGTGAGGTCTGCACAACGCAACACCGGGGGCAAACTACCTGCCCTCCAGGACACCTACACCACCTGATGTCACAGGAAGACCATAAAGATCATCAAAGACAACAACCACCTGAGCCACTGCCTGTTCACCCCGCTATCATCCAGAAAGCGAGTCAGTACAGGTGCATTAAAGCTGGGACCGACTGACTGAAAAACAGCTTCTATCTCAAGGCCATCAGACTGTTAAACAGCCACCACTAACATTGAGGGGCTGCTGCCAACACACTGACTCAACTCCAGCCACCTTAATAATGGGATTTGATGGAAATTGATGTAAAAGATATCACTAGCCACTTTAAACAATGCTACTTAATATAATGTTTACATACCCTACATTACTCATCTCATATGTATATGTATATACTGTACTCTAGATCATCTACTGCATCTTTATGTAATACATGTATCACTTGCCACTTTAAACTATGCCACTTTTGTTTACATACCCTACATTACTCATCTCATATGTATATACTGTACTCTATACATCTACTGCATCTTGCCTATGCCGTTCTGTACCATCACTCATTCATATATCTTTATGTACATATTCTTTATCCCTTTACACTTGTGTGTATAAAGTAGTAGTTTTGGAATTGTTAGTTAGATTACTTGTTGGTTATTACTGCATTGTCGGAACTAGAAGCACAAGCATTTCGCTACACTCGCATTAACATCTGCTAACCATGTGTATGTGACAAATACATTTGATTTCATTTGATTTGAGGTAGCAGTGATAGTGTAAGGTAGCAGTGATAGTGTAAGGTAGCAGTGATAGTGTAAGGTAGCAGTGATAGTATAAGGTAGCAGTGATAGTGTAAGGTAGCAGTGATAGTGTAAGGCAGCAGTGATAGTGTAAGGCAGCAGTGATAGCGTAAGGTAGCAGTGATAGCGTAAGGTAGCAGTGATAGCGTAAGGTAGCAGTGATAGCGTAAGGTAGCAGTGATAGCGTAAGGTAGCAGTGATAGCGTAAGCGTAAGGTAGCAGTGATAGCGTAGCGTAAGGTAGCAGTGATAGCGTAAGGTAGCAGTGATAGCGTAAGGTAGCAGTGATAGCGTAAGGTAGCAGTGATAGCGTAAGGTAGCAGTGATAGTGTAAGGTAGCAGTGATAGCGTAAGGTAGCAGTGATAGCGTAAGGTAGCAGTGATAGCGTAAGGTAGCAGTGATAGCGTAAGGTAGCAGTGATAGTGTAAGGTAGCAGTGATAGTGTAAGGTAGCAGTCATAGTGTAAGGTAGCAGTGATAGCGTAAGGTAGCAGTGATAGCGTAAGGTAGCAGTGATAGTGTAAGGTAGCAGTGATAGCGTAAGGTAGCAGTGATAGCGTAAGGTAGCAGTGATAGTATAAGGTAGCAGTGATAGTGTAAGGTAGCAGTGATAGCGTAAGGTAGCAGTGATAGTGTAAGGTAGCAGTGATAGCGTAAGGTAGCAGTGATAGCGTAAGGTAGCAGTGATAGTATAAGGTAGCAGTGATAGTATAAGGTAGCAGTGATAGCGTAAGGTAGCAGTGATAGCGTAAGGTAGCAGTGATAGTATAAGGTAGCAGTGATAGTATAAGGTAGCAGTGATAGCGTAAGGTAGCAGTGATAGTGTAAGGTAGCAGTGATAGCGTAAGGTAGCAGTGATAGCATAAGGTAGCAGTGATAGCGTAAGGTAGCAGTGATAGTGTAAGGTAGCAGTGATAGCATAAGGTAGCAGTGATAGTGTAAGGTTGAGTGTACTATAGTAAACCTACTTAACAGTATTGGTTGTGTGGTGTAGGTGTGTCTCAGTGGGGTAGACACTACAGAGGATCCAGACATACAGACAGAGGGAAGACACACAGCAGGGAGCCAAGAGATGAGGGGGTACAGGAGCAACCCCCCTTTCTGCCCTCCTCTCAGGAAGACAAATATTCCCACAGTACCCAGCAACAGCAGTAACTACCTCGCTCTCTCTCAATTCAATTCATTTCAAGGGGCTTTATTGGCATGGGAAATAAATGTTTACAGTAAATATTACACTAAATTGTAATTAAATCGCTACTATGGCCTATTTATTGCCTTACCTTTTTACTCCATATGCACACACTGTATATAGATTTTTCTATTGTGTTATTGACCGTATGTTTGTTTATTCCATGTGTATCTCTGTGTTGCTGTTTTTTGTCATACTGCTTTGCTTTATCTTGGCCAGGTCGCAGTTGTAAATGAGAACTTGTTCTCAACTGGCCTACCTGGTTAAATAAAGGTGAAATATATATATATATATTTTTAAACACAAATTCGAAAAAATAAAGACATTTCAAATGTCATATTATGTCTATATATAGTGTTGTAGCGATGTGCACGTATTTAAAGATAAAAAGGGAAAATAAATCAACATAAATATGGGTTGTATTTACAATGGTGTTTGTTCTTCACTGGTTGCCCTTTTCTTGTGGCAACAGGTTACAAACCTTGCTGCTGTGATGGCACACTGTGGTATTTCACCCAATAGATAAGGGAGTTTATCAAATGTTTTATTTGTTTTCAAATTATTTGCTGGTCTGAGTAATCTGATCTAACATGCTCATACAATTGGCAGGAGGTTGGGGAGTGCAGATCAGTTTCCACCTCATTTCCTGTCTTCTCTTGAGAGCCAGATCTGCCTACGGCGGCCTTTCTCAATAGCAAGGCTATGCTCACTGAGTTTGTACATAGTCAAAGTTTTCCTTAAGTTTGGGTCATTCACAGTGGTCAGGTATTCTGCCACTGTGTACTCTCTGTTAGCCACATTACAGTCTAGTTTGCTTTTTGTTATCTTATGATTTGGTTGGGTCTAATTGTGTTGTTGTCCTGGGGCTCTGTGGGGCGTGTTTGTGTTTGTGAACAGAGCCAGCGCCAGGACCAGCTTGCTTAGGGGACTCTTCTCCAGGTTCATCTTTCTGTAGGTGACGGCTGTTATGGAAGGTTTTGGAATCGCTTTTATGTTGTAGAATTTATTTGATAATTAGCGGGTATCGGCCTAATTCTGCTCTGCATGCATTCTTTAGTGTTCTACGCTCTATACGGACGATATTTGATATTCTTGGTTGGTGAGTGGACCCCAGACCTCACAACCATAAAGGGCAATGGGTTTTATAACTGATTCAAGTATTCTCTAAACTCTCTCTCTCTCTCTCTCTCTCTCTAGCGTTCAATTTACACTCCAGTTTGTTTGTCTGAAGAAGATCACACTGTTCAGGGTTCTAAGACTGGTCTAATCTGCATAAGTGTGTGGTGGATGTACACTGTATTGACGTGTGTTCTGTTAAAACGTCTTCAGGCTAGGGTCTATTTTTCTCCACTTCCTGTCTGACTGACGTGCCCAAAGTAAACTGCCTGTTACTCAGGACCAGACGCCAGGACATGCATATCATTGGTACCATTCGATAGAAAACACTTTGAAGTGTGTAGAAATGTTAAAATAAATTATGTCATGTATGAGACACAATTGAAAATCCAAAGAAAAAACACCCAGAAAATAATTTATTTTGAGAGCCCATGCTTTTTCAATGGAAAGTTATGGGTGCTATGCAATTTCAGATCCAAGATTGCAGTTCCTATGGATTCCTATGGTGCGCAATTCAAATAAATAATCGTAATATTAAACATTTATGAACATACAAGTATCTTATATCAGTTAAAAGCATAAATTATTGTTGGGCACGTCAGTAAGGATGGAAATTCTGAAAAAATGACCCTAGCCCTGAGAAGTTAATATGATTATTTATGGGAAGTGCGCGCCCTTGAATTTCACTGGAAGTTGTCGACAGGTGTGCCGCTGGCGAGACGCCAAGCCCTAAGAAGTTTTAACCCTGCATGAGTTTAGAATGAACTGACTCTGTGGAAACACATAACTCAATCTATCTCATTTTGATGTTCTCTCTCTTTTGTAATCTCTTCCTCTCTGTCTCTCCTCTCTCTCTCTCTCTCTCTCTCTCTCTCTCTCTCTCTCTCTCTCTGTCTCTCTCTCTCTCTCTCTCTCTCTCTCTCTCTCTCTCTCTCTCTCTCACTCTCTCACTCTCCCTTCACCTCTCCTTCTCACCCCCCCACCCCTTTCACTCTCCCTTCACTTCTCCTTCTCACCCCCACCCCTTTCACTCTCCCTTCACTTCTCCTTCTCTCCCCCCACCTCTCTCACTCTCCCTTCACTTCTCCTTCTCTCCCCCACACCTCTCTCACTCTCCCTTCACCTCTCCTTCTCTCCCCCACACCTCTCTCACTCTTCCTTCACCTCTCCTTCTCTCCCCCACCCCTTTCACTCTCCCTTCACCTCTCCTTCTCTCCCCACCTCTCTCACTCTCCCTCCACCTCTCCTTCTCTCCCCACACCTCTCTCACTCTCCCTTCACCTCTCCTTCTCTCCCCCACCCCTTTCACTCTCCCTTCACCTCTCCTTCTCTCCCCCCACACCTCTCTCACTCTCCCTTCACCTCTCCTTCTCTCCCCACACCTCTCTCACTCTCCCTTCACCTCTCCTTCTCTCCCCACACCTCTCACTCTCCCTTCACCTCTCCTTCTCTCCCCCCACCTCTCTCCCTCTCCCTCCACCTCTCCTTCTCTCCCCCACCTCTCCTTCTCTCCCCCCACCTCTCTCCCTCTCCCTTCACCTCTCTATCTCTCCCCCCACCTCCCTCTCCCTGCTTCCCTCCAGGCTTTCATCTCTACCAGGTTAGATTACTGCCTGTCTGCCAGCGTTCCTGGAAGCTTTTTATCTCTGCTTTCCTTTGTCTAGAAAAACGTGGGGACTAGGGAGAGTGAGAGAGAGAGTGTGTGTGAGAGAGAGAGAGAGAGAGAGAGAGCGAGAGAGAGACAGAGACAGAGAGAGAGAGAGAGAGAGAGAGAGAGAGAGAGAGAGAGAGAGAGAGAGAGAGAGAGAGAGAGAGAAAGAGGCTTTTCCTCTGTGAGTCTCTGTGTTTTGGGCATTGATTTCAGAGCTTTTGGTAGTTAACCTGCGCAGCTCCAACCCAGCGTGCTGATGGTTAATTTCCCCCTGGTCTGTCTCCGAACGCCCACTCAAATCGTAGCTGCTGCAGCGCAGTGCTAGCTAGGACTGCTGGGTAGAATTCACGAGGGAGAGAAGGAGGTAGAGAGGGGGAGAGAGGTAGAGGGAGGGGAGATGGCGAAAGAGAGAGATGGGCACTCACACACACATCGAAAAGCACTGCAAAAGCACTGCAAACACTGTATTACACAACTAACAGCAGCAAAATCCAAAGAAAAAAGTCAATTCACAAGGGAGGGAGAGCCAGGGATGTTCACAGCATAGTACACCTCCCAGCTATTAATACTGACTCCAATCCCCACACTACACAAGCCCCTAGTGGGAAGAATAGAAGGGGGACTTTGGGATATATGATCACCACCAAATCACTAAAAGACAGATGAAACACCAGGTATCACTTCTCATGTGGCAATGCAACGGTACTTTGAAGGCACACAGAGAAACTGATTGATTAAACAACATCTGCAGATTAATTCTGCAACATGCATAATTCATAAACATGTGTATGCAGAGAGTTACAACAAACATCATGTGTTGGACGTTCCAGGATTCCAAGAAAACTGTTCTGTTGCAGCATCTGGGAGGCAGTGTTGTTCAGTTGATGCCGGGAAGTTAATTCAGCACATACTGTAGCTAGTATGTGTGTGTGTGTGTCTGTGTGTGTGTCTGTGTGTGTGAGACAGCACACAGGTGTTTACTCTATGCGTACGTGTGTTCACTGTAGACTCAAGCGCAGACTAACGGTGGAGGTGTGTCTGTATGAGTGAATGAGTGTGTGTGAATGAGTGTGTGTGTGTGTGTGTGTGTGTGTGTGTGTGTGTGTGTGTGTGTGTGTGTGTGTGTGTGTGTGTGTGTGTGTGTGTGTGTGTGTGTGTGTGTGTGTGTGTGTGTGTGTGTGTGTGTGTGTGTGTGTGTGTGTGTGTGAGAGAGAGAGAGAGAGAGAGACAGAGAAAGAGGGGGGGAGAATGGGGGAGAGAGGGGGGTGAGGGGGAGAATGGGGCAGAGAGGGGGTGAGG
>NC_088238.1:12898358-12913358 GCF_036934945.1 Oncorhynchus masou masou | reverse complement strand
TTTACATCCACAAATGGAAAACATTAGCTACTCCTGAAAATGTATTTAATTGCCAAAGCCATTTGGACTTGGTGGAGTGCAGCCGAAAAATAAAATTACACTAATTAATACATTTATATTGTATGATAATTCTCATAATCCAAACTAACATTGTGCCGGCGTGTATTGTGTGCAATTATCTCAGCCATATTCAGTAGGCCCCCAGATTGTTTGGAGTTGTGGGTTTCTCCCAGGGGTTTTATTCAGAAATCATCGTTTCTACGGCTGAACAGCCCCAATGAATAGGAATCAATCCACAGTCTCTGGAGTGACTCTGGTGAGGCTCGCTTGACATTTGAAGCTCAGGGAGGAAACAAAAACACTCTGTTAGCTTGGCACCGTCAACTGAGGTATTTGTCTGTGCACAAATGACAGAGCTTACTTCTCAACATAATGCTCACTCTCATGTAGAGGTTGTTGTTAAGGTGGTATAAAACAGCTGTAAAGTCATTGCCATTATCAATAACATCAAGTGTGATGTTTGTCACAATACCTGCCACACGAGCCTACATGCAAACATTAAACTCAAGCCAATAATGGCACACAGCCCATAGTCTTACTGGCGATTATAGCGATGCTAAGCTAACCCTCCCTCTTTGTACACAGCCCATAGCTAGCATGTAATAGCTCCCTTTCTCCATACACAGCCCATAGCTAGCATGTAATAGCTCCCCTTCTCCATACACAGGCCATAGCTAGCATGTAATAGCGATGCTAAGCTAGCTCCCGTTCTCCGTACACAGCCCATAGCTAGATTTAATACCAATGCTAAGCTTGCTCCCCTTCTTTGTACACAGCCCATAGCTAGCTAGCTCCCCTTCTCCATACACAGCCCATAGCTTGCATGTAATAGTGATGCTAAGCTAGCTCCCCTTCTCTTTACACAGTCCATAGCTAGCATGGGTTAATATCAGTGAGCGGAGGGAGGGAGAGAGTTCTCAGTGTTTGAGACAGACAGATGGTTCCCTCACTGCTACTCCCTCCCTCCTCTATACACCCATAACACTCTTGAATGCCCTGTGAACCACTGTCTGTTGTGTCCCAAATGGAACCCTTATTCCTATTTAGTGCTCTACTGAGGTCTTTTCCCAGTGGTCAAAAGTAGGGCACTATGCAAGGAATATGGTGCCATTTGGGATGCACTCTCTGTGACTCTGTATGTACCGTGGAATACCGGCTGAATAAGCACATTACTGGATAACTAGGTCTCAGTCTCACGTCAGAACTAGATGTTCATCCATGTTTCTCAAATGTCAAATTAAGGCTTAAAACAAAAATAACTTTTTATTGCTGGATTTGAACTTGCAACCTTGGGAATCAGAGGCAGATGCATACGGCCCTCCTCCATTCCCGTCCACAATGCCCTCACAAAACCAAAACCTACTTGAAGGTAACAGCGCTCACTGGGGGCTGGTTTCCACATCATCTCCCGAAGTCCTCAGACAAGGATGGACATCGAATACTGACTGGTATGACGGGTGACCAGGCTGGGAATACTGTATTCTCTGTGGGTTAGGGTGGGTGACCTGGCTGGGAATACTGTATTCTCTGTGGGTTAGGGTGGGTGACCTGGCTGGGAATACTGTATTCTCTGTGGGTTAGGGTGGGTGACCTGGCTGGGAATACTGTATTCTCTGTGGGTTAACTGTATTATAAGCTATTACATAATTACATATAATCAATGAATCCATTCATTTCACCTGCTCTTGGAAATGGTATTCTCTCTATCTCTACTCACATTGTGCAACCCTCTCCCCATCTCCTCTCTCTCTCTCACTCACTCACGGCCACGTGATAAGATTGTAATCTACAGGATATATGTGTGACAACACATCTAACAGCCTACTGTGTCTCCAGTCCGTGAGGAAATAAACTGTGGTTCCCCGTCTGTCTACTGGAGACCTCTGCATGGCTTGATAAAGGCTGTTCACCTACAGACACTACAGTAAGTGCATGCAAGGCTGTGTGTGAATTTTTATTATTGTACCTTTATTTAACTAGGCAAGTCAGTTAAGAACAAATTCTTATTTTCAATGACAGCCTAGGAACAGTGGGTTAACTGCCTGTTCAGGGGCAGAAGGACAGATTTGTACCTTGTCAGCTCGGGGTTTTGAACTTGCAACCTTCCGGTTACTAGTCCAACACTCTAACCACTAGGCTACCCTGCCATATGTGGGTGCGTGCGTTCGTGCCTGGATTTAGATTAGAGTTTATTAGTCACATGCACAGGAAGAATGCAGGATACAGTGAAATTCAGAGGTTGACAATGAGCACCCAATGGTGAGGGTACGACCCTCTGTAGCACCTTGATGTCAGTGGCGGTGGAGTTGCAGTACCAGGCTGTGTACCAGGCTGTGATGCAGCCAGACAGTATGCTCTCGATGGCGCGTCTGCAGAGTACTGCACGGGCCCTCGGGGACAGGCTGAATCTCTTTAGCCTCCTGAGGTTGAAGAATCACGTCCGTACCTTCTTCACCACTGTGTCCGTGTGGTTTGAACATTTCAGCTGTGTGTGTGTGTGTGTGATTAAGTCTGCAGTGCTGAGCAGAAGGGTAGTGGTGGTGACGGGGACTCGGGGGAGACAGGGTACATCACTAGTGGTTCAGAAGTTGTGATCTGTTTAAAACCCAACCAGGGATCTGACCTAGGGGACATGCAGCTGTTGGACATACCAGTGACATTCACAGCGAAGACGATCATTGACATGGACCTTTCATAACCCTACTCCTTACACACAAGTACATGTACAAAGGCAGATGTACAATGGCATACACAGTACAGTAGTAAATATATATGTAAACACCATGGGACCAAGCAGCCGTCATACGCATTCTGTGTCCTAGAGATGAACGTACTTTGGTGTAAAAAGTGCAAATCAATCCCAGAACAACATCCACTATAAAACAAGTCCTGTATCGACATAACCTGAAAGGCCACTCGACAAGGAAGAGGCCACTGCTCCAAAACCGCCATAAAAAAGCCAGACTATGGTTTGCAACTGCACATGGGGACAAAGATCGTACTTTTTAGAGAAATGTCCTCTGGTCGGATGAAACAAAATTAGAACTGTTTGGCCATAATGACCATCGTTATGTTTGGAGGAAAAAGGGGAGGCTTGCAAGCTGAAGAACACCATCCCACCCGTGAAGCACGGGGTGGCAGCATCATGTTGTGTGGGAGCTTTGTTGTAGGAGGGACGTGTGCACTTCACAAAATATATGGCATCATGAGGGAGGAAAATTATGTGGATATATTGAAGCAACATCTCAAGACATCAGTCAGGAAGGTAAAGCTTGGTCGGAAATGGGTCTTCCAAATGGACAATGACCCCAAGCATACTTCCAAAGTTGTGGCAAAATGGCTTAAGGACAACAAAGTCAAGGTATTGGAGTGGCCATAACAAAGCCCTCACCGCAATCCTATAGAAAATTTGTGGGCAGAACTGAGAAAGAGTGTGCGAGCAAGGAGGCCTACTAACCTGACTCAGTTACACCATCACCATCAGTTCTGGCAAATTACCCAGGGCCCTTGCTTCCCCTCTTCATCCCTTCCTCTCTTCCCCTCTTCATCTCTTCCCCTCTTCCCCTCTTCCTCTCTTCATCTCTTCCTCTCATCCTCCCTTCCCCTCTCCCCTCCCTAATCTCTCTCCTCATTCTTCCCCATCACCTTCCTCCAGTCGCCGATCCTAGCCCGTTCCCTAATACAGCCCAGAGGTAAAGCCTGGGGGCAACATTAAGGGCCCCGTTCCCCCTCATCTCCTCTTTAAGGAGGCATAAGTCAGGGCTGGGGCCAGACCCGGGGCCAGGGACCGAGATTAAGGGATTAGTCCCTTCTAACTCTTTACCACTTTAATGAGGGCCTTTTCTTCTCTGTCACCCAACTGTGTCCCAGTCGGCCCAGAGCCGTCACCGCCACTACTACCATAGCCGTCCCATTAATAATGCAGCACTGCATTGTGGGAGAAAGGGCCCAACACTTCCCAATGAAGTAGGGGGTTACTGGGAAGAAAATAGCAATTTAGGACCAAACCCTCTCATCCTCTCATATGTGATGGGCAATAAGAGGAGGACACATTTGAATCTACACTTGAATCTACAATTGTCAGAATTGCAGTGGGGATACTCCTAATAACTGGAACAGCACTGGAAATGCAGAGTTGGAAAGGGAGAAAGCCTGACAGGTCAATAGAAGGGGTTAAAGAGGCCAGGACAAAGCAGTCAGGGTTAATTCTGCATTGTGGATCCGTACAGTAGTTTTCAAAGCTCAGAGTCCCAGAAGTCCAATCAATGGGGAATTGAAGGACAATATTGCCCTCCTTTTGTCCTTGGCTTAAACCTGCATAGACCACTATGATTCTGTCCTCTTTCCCCCATATTCTGGATGAGCTACAGATCAAGTCATTCCCAAGTCGTGATGTCAGTCAAATTAGTAGCATACAGTAAGCCAAACAGTGGCCTCAGGCTGAGGGTCAGCATGACAATCAACAGGACTGCTCCTGTATTACTGTATTCACTGTCCCAACGCCTTTCACCCATTCCAACAGGGGGACAATGGCAACTGTCATTAAGAAAAGTTGACAGAAGCCACAGGGGTCACAATAATGACAAGAGAAGATAGGGGCCATTTGGGGGATGTGGACCCCTGCATGGATGCTGCTTGCGTACACAAGTTCATATGGACATGCCAGGGTTTCTCAACAAAATAAAAATCCATCCCTAGAACACTTCAGTCCAACAGGGTCCTCAAAATGATAACTCCAAATGGGGTCCAAGGGAGGCCTCTCGATTGGACAATGGGTCTGTCACCTACCAAGGGGTCGGGTGGGGGTGGTCAGAACTTTGGCTGAGAGGACAATGACAGTCAAGGATTCCACAGATTCCTCCTTTTTACATCCCTTCCTCCTCCTTCTTCTGAGGATCTGTCAAGGAACGCGTGGCGAATCTCCCAGCAAAGGCCTTTAATAACCTGAACTGACATCCTGTGTGTGTCAGAAGCTGGGGGGGGGGGTTGGGGGGCATTCACAGATACAACAACCTCCTTTAATAAACGAAGGCCACTGATATACGAATGCATGAGTGAACAACGGCTATTCAGCCCATTGGGGAGTGGATCAAGACGAGTCATTGACAGAGACCAGGGTCTGGTTCAGGAAAAACATTGAGGGGTCCTGAACAATGAAGACCGTTTCACAGCTAAGGCCCTGGGGCTAAAATACCACGACCCTCCATTTCATGGTTCACACTGATCTCGGAGGCCAAAGGACACCACTTTAGCCACTTACAGATGACTTGGTGCTCTTTCACACAACCCTACACACACTCACACACAGCCACACACATGCAAAGCCACACATACACCCACACACAGCCACACACACACAACCACACACACACACAGCCACCCACACACAGCCACACACACACTCACGCATACACTCACACACAGCCACACACACACGCAAACACACACACACACACACACACACACACAGCCACACACAGCCACACATGCACGCATAAACACTCCTACACAGCACTCACAATCAGCCAGCCAACCCTGCTACTACAGAATCCTATCTCAAACCTCTTAAGTGCAGGGATATTGAACACCCCCTGGCAACTGCAGCCATTTTTTTCTGACACTCCCAACAGAGAGAGAGAGAGAACACAAGAACAAAAATGAGACAGAGGGAACAGGCAAGAATGAAGAAAAAAACCATCTCTCTCTCTACTCTCCTCCCCAGTGGAGACAGGACAAGGCTGTTTCCTCCCCTCAGTCTCTGTCCAGGCTCCAGTCTGCTAAATCTCCTAGCAGCCAGCAGCATTAATAAGAACAAGCCAGTGTGCACCAGTAGAAGTCCCTCAGGATCCCATGAGCAGAACCTCCTCTCCACACACACACACACACACACACACACACACACACACACACACACACACACACACACACACACACACACACACACACACACACACACACACACGCACAGGTACACATACACACAGCTGGGGGTTTTGAAAACCAACAGACCGAACTACCGATACTCTCCAAAAAAGAATGAGGGAAAGAGAGACAGAGGAGAGAGAGAGAAGGAGAGGAGAGAGAGTAGGAGAGGACAATAACTCAGGGAGACAGTGATGAATGCTGGCGTTTACCACATTTCCCAATCTGCACGTGGTGCATGCAGGAGGACATTTATTTAGGGAGGAAAAGGGCAGAGGCTGAGGAGAGAGTGAGAGGGAGAGAGAGAGAGAGGGAGAGAGAGAGAGAGAGAGAGAGAATGGTGGACAGAGATTTTGGGAGATTTTTGAGGTGAGAGTTAGGATGGAAGACGTACTGTACCAGTCAAAAGTTTGGACACATCTACTCATTCCAGGGTTTTTCTTTATTTTTCTTTATTTTTACTACTTTATTTTTACTTTATTTTTTATAACAGTGAAGACATCAAAACACCTTTGTGTAACCAGGTAGGCAAGTTGAGAACATGTTCTAATTTACAATTGCGAACTGGCCAAGATAAAGCAAAGCAGTTCGACACATACAACAACACAGAGTTACACATGGAGTAAAACAAACATACAGTCAATAATACAGTAGAAAAATAAGTTGATGTACAATGTGAGCAAGTGAGGTGAGATAAGGGAGGTAAAGGCAAAAAAGGCCATGGTGGCGAAGTAAATACAATATAGCAAGTAAAACACTGGAATGGTAGATTTGCAGTGGAAGAATGTGCAAAGTAGAAATAAAAATAATGGGGTGCAAAGGAGCAAAATAAATAAATAAATACAGTAGGGGGAGAGGTAGTTGTTTGGGCTAAATTATAGATGGGCTATGTACAGGTGCAGTAATCTGTGAGCAGCTCTGACAGCTGGTGCTTAAAGCTAGTGATGGAGATAAGTGTTTCCAGTTTCAGAGATTCTTGTAGTTCGTTCCAGTCATTGGCAGCAGATAACTGTAAGAAGAAGCGTCCAAAGGAAGAATTGGTTTTGGGGGTGACCAGAGGGATATACCTGCTGGAGCGCGTGCTACAGGTGGGTGCTGCTATGGTGACCAGAGAGATATACCTGCTGGAGAGCGTGCTACAGGTGGGTGCTGCTATGGTGACCAGAGAGATATACCTGCTGGAGCGCGTGCTACAGGTGGGTGCTGCTATGGTGACCAGAGAGATATACCTGCTGGAGTGTGTGCCTCAGGTGGGTGCTGCTATGGTGACCAGCGAGCTGAGATAAGGGGGGACTTTACCTAGCAGGGTCTTGTAGATGACCTGGAGCCAGTGGGTTTGGTGACGAGTATGAAGCGAGGGTCAGCCAACGAGAGCATAAAGGTCACAGTGGTGGGTAGGATATATGGAGGTTTGGTGACAAAACGGATGGCACTGTGATAGACGGCATCCAATTTATTGAGTAGGGTATTGGAGGCTATTTTGTAAATTACATCGCCGAAGTCGAGGATCTGTAGGATGGTCAGTTTTACAAGGGTATGTTTGGCAGCATGAGTGAATGATGCTTTGTTGCGAAATAGGAAGCCAATTCTAGATTTAACTTTGGATTGGAGATGTTTGATGTGAGTCTGGAAGGAGAGTTTACAGTCTACCAGACACCTAGGTATTTGTAGTTGTCCACATATTCTATGTCAGAACCGTCCAGAGTAGTGATGCTGGACGGGTGGGCAGGTGCAGGCAGCGATCGGTTGAAGAGCATACATTTAGTTGTATTTAAGAGCAATTGGAGGCCACGGAAGGAGAGTTGTATGGCATTGAGGCTTGTCGTCTGGAGGGTTGTTAACACTGTGTCCAAAGAAGGGCCAGAAGTATACAGAATGGTGTCGTCTGCGTAGAGGTGGATCAGAAACTCACCAGCAGCAACAGCAACATAATTGATGTATACAGAGAAGAGAGTCGGTCCAAGAATTGAACCCTGTGGCACCCGCATAGAGACTGCCAAGGGCCCGGACAACAGGCCCTCCGATTTGACACACTGAACTCTATCAGAGAAGTAGTTGGTGAAGCAGGCGAGGCAGTCATTTGAGAAACCAAGGCTATCGAGTCTGCCGATGAGGATGTGGTAATTGATTTCGATTGAGTTGAAAGCCTTGGCCAGGTCAATGAATACGGCTGCACAGTATTGTTTCTTATCGATGGTGGTTAAGATATCGTTTAGGACCTTGAGCATGGCTGAGGTACACCCATGACCAGCTCTGAAACCAGATTGCATAGCGGAGAAGGTATGGTGGGATTCGAAATGGTCGGTAATCTGTTTGTTGATTTGGCTTTTGAAGGCCTTAGAAAGGTTTGGTAGGATAGATATAGGTCTGTAGCAGTTTGGGTCAAGAGTGTCCCCCCTTTGAAGAGGGGATGACCACAGCTGCTTTCCAATCTTTGGGAATCTCAGACGACACGAAAGAGAGGTTGAACAGGCTAGTAATAGGGGTTGCAACAATTTCAGCAGATAATTTTAGAAAGAAAGGGTCCAGAAATAACAAACATAGAGTCATGTATTAACCAAAAAAGTGTTAAACAAATTTTTCAAATTAGCCACCCTTGATGAGAGCTTTGCACACTCTTGGCGTTCTCTCAACCAAGCGTCATTTTTGGGTTACTACATGATTCCATATGTGTTATTTCATTGTTTTGATGTCTCCACAATTATTCAACAATGTAGAAAATAGTAAAAATAAAGAAAAACTCTGGAATGAGTAGATGTGTCCAAACGTTTACCTGGTACTGTATATGAAACGGCTCACTTGAATATGAGCAAATCCGTTATTCAAAGTTCTGTTTTGACATCACCAAGCCATTACAGAGAACATGTCTGGATGAGGATGGATTTCCCCTACAACCCAATTTACACCAGCCACAGTGTGTTCCACTAACAGAGCTGGGCTTTGGGGTCAGAGTCAGAGCCGTGGGGGCTCAGTTGGTGGAGGGCTTGAACTAGAGTGAGAGTGTGTGTGTGTGGTGTTTTACATAACTCTCAATGTGTGTGTTTCCTCTAGTGGGGCCACAGGTAGAGCAGGGGCCACCACAGTTAGGATGAGGCCAGGTAGGTACACCAGGAAGAGCAGGGGCCACCACAGTTAGGATGAGGCCAGGTAGGTACACCAGGAAGAGCAGGGGCCACCACAGTGAGGATGAGGCCAGGTAGGTACACTAGGAAGAGCAGGGGCCACCACAGTTAGGATGAGGCCAGGTAGGTACACCAGGAAGAGCAGGGGCCACCACAGTGAGGAAGGCCAGGTAGGTAACACAGGTAGAGCAGGGGCCACCACAGTTAGGATGAGGCCAGGTAGGTACCACAGGTAGAGCAGGGGTCACCACAGTGAGGATGAGGCCAGGTAGGTAACACAGGAAGAGCAGGGGCCACCACAGTTAGGATGAGGCCAGGTAGGTACACCAGGAAGAGCAGGGGCCACCACAGTGAGGATGAGGCCAGGTAGGTACACCAGGTAGAGCAGGGGCCACCACAGTTAGGATGAGGCCAGGTAGGTACACCAGGAAGAGCAGGGGCCACCACAGTGAGGATGAGGCCAGGTAGGTACACCAGGAAGAGCAGGGGCCACCACAGTGAGGATGAGGCCAGGTAGGTACACCAGGAAGAGCAGGGGCCACCACAGTGAGGATGAGGCCAGGTAGGTACCACAGGAAGAGCAGGGGCCACCACAGTGAGGGTGAGGCCAGGTAGGTACCACAGGTAGAGCAGGGGCCACCACAGTGAGGGTGAGGCCAGGTAGGTACCACAGGTAGAGCAGGGGCCACCACAGTGAGGGTGAGGCCAGGTAGGTACCACAGGTAGAGCAGGGGCCACCACAGTTAGGATGAGGCCAGGTAGGTACCACAGGAAGAGCAGGGGCCACCACAGTGAGGGTGAGGCCAGGTAGGTACCACAGTTAGGCTGAGGCCAGGTAGGTACCACAGGTAGAGCAGGGGCCACCACAGTTAGGATGAGGCCAGGCAGGTAACACAGTTAGGATGAGGCCAGGTAGGTACCACAGTTAGGCTGAGGCCAGGTAGGTACACCAGGTAGAGCAGGGGCCACCACAGTTAGGCTGAGGCCAGGTAGGTACACCAGGAAGAGCAGGGGCCACCACAGTTAGGATGAGGCCAGGCAGGTAACACAGTTAGGATGAGGCCAGGTGGGGTGGGACAGAGGTCCTAGGCTGGGCCAAAAAGGATCCCACGTTCTAACTGTCACTCTAGGTAATGTTATCCCAGTCAAAGGGTTGTGTTCCCTTCCCCATGGTGTCAGGCTAAGAGATGGATGGTGTAGTTAATATAGGTGAGGAGTCTCTCTGTGTGATCTATAGGATGAGAGAGACCATAGGAGCTCGACAGCATGTGTGTCATCTCTGTGCTGATAGGATCACAGTCTGATCTATGGTCCTTTGATACTCTAACACAATATACACACACACACACAAACACATAATGCACGCACACATACACAAGCGCGCACACACAAAGCATGCACACACACACACACACACACGCACACGCACACGCACACGCACACACACACACACGCACACACACACACACACATATACACAAGCGCACACACACACACACACACACACACACACACACACACACACACACACACACACACACACACACACACACACACACACACACACACACACACACACACACTTCCCTGGAAACACAGTCCTCTGCAGCTGACTTGTGTTCAAAGCCAATGTTTCATCAACTTCCAATCAACGTCAGAAGAATCACATACAGCGAGTTTCTCCTCGGCTCCAAACAAGAGAGAGAGAACGGAGGACTATGATGTCCGTGACTGATTAATTAACGGTGTTTATTAGGAGCACAAAGGAAGCCCTTCGTTCTCTCTGTGTGTCCGTACATATGCCCGTTCAGGAGCCGTCGTCCTGTGCGCGTCTCGCAGATGAAAACGGCCTGCGTGTAGTTAATTGGATATGTTTGTGTAATTAGTGGCGTTATGGCTTGCATGGCCACGTGTCTCTTTTGTTTGTCTGTTTCGGAACACAGAGGCAGAATGGGAGCAGAAACTTGATTACACAGATGTTAATTACAGTGGAATTATCTCGGGCTCTGCTACAGTTAACGGCTGTCCAACAACACAACCAGAAAGGACTTGATACAACATTGGTGACTCGCCGAGTTAGGCCGGTCACGGGGAAATGTGCTTCGACAAAGAGATGGACCCGACGGCCGGTTTGCTCATGACTGCATGTGTCAGAGCTGCCATCAACAGTCTTAACAACAGAACCAGGAACTCAACAAACAGTGTTATTGCATTGCTCTTCTCAGGGAAAGACTCTACATTCAAAGGTGTGTATAACTTACAGACTCATATAATACTTTAATCACACTTTAACAAAGAATATCTTCATATCCTACTTTAATCACACTTTAACAAAGAATATCTTCATATCCTACTTTAATCACACTTCAACAAAGAATATCTTCATAAATCCCACACAGTGTTAAAGCAGAGACTTCAGAAAGCAGCAGGTGTCATCCACTATGTTTCAGCTACACTGTATTACCAGTCCACAACTATAGAGACATGTTCTGGTCAGCATCTTAGCACCAATGTGACAGAATGTTTTAACATTGGCTTCCTCTCTACTCTCACGTGCTATAAGCAAACCATCTTCAGAGGAATGTGGAAAGGCCAGAATGTCACAGCTGCTTCGTGTAGCTTTCAGCTTCACCCAAATGAAAGGCTTTTATAATCATCGTGATGCGGCTCATCTCAGACCCCAATGATGGTCGAACAGTAGCTCTGCCTAATGAATGAAATAAATACTGTAGTGTTTTCTCTTCATATTTAGATGTTTTACTCCTCTTTTAAATAGAATAAAATATATATCATCTTCAGACAGGCGTAGTAATGAGGCCATTTGCTTTGATGTCGAGAAATTAACACACACACACACACACACACACACACACACACACACACACACACACACACACACACACATCTCTCCTTACTGTGACTAAAATGCCATCTGATTAGTGGCCACTTATCAGGGCGCTGTTGCTCGGTGGTGTTAATAAGCTTTACCCCAGGCAGTTTTAGATATGGAGCTCACACACACACACACACACACACACATTACACACACACACACACACACACACACACACACACACACACACACACACACACACACACACACACACACACACACACACACACACACACACACACACACACACACACACACACACACACACACACACACAATGCAGCACTGGAGACCAGCTATAAAGGCCATTTGAGGCTGCTCCCAGACTCCCAATGTATTTGAACTTAGGGTAAATGTTCTGTTGGCAACCATGCTATGTTAACAGTAGGTACAGACACAGCAGGAAATGGAAATGGTTGTGGTATGAAAGCAAGATGTCTGTGATTTCCTGATTTCACTATGTTGTGGAGGTGACACCTTTAATTTTGGCCTGTCACTAATTACGCTAGTGCCTCTAACAAAATCTACCTGGCATAATTAACACACACATAGTCATATTTGTGTAGAGTTGATAGAGATATGTCTGTCTGTCTGTCTGTCTGCTTATCTGTCTGTCTTCTTATTTGTCTGCTTATCTGTCTGCTTATCTGTCTGCCTGCCTGCCTGCATGCCTGCCTTCCTGCCTGCCTGCCTGTCGTTCTATTTGTCATTGAGTACTAGAGTACGTCTTAGAGTATGTCATTCTTATGTCATTCTAGAGTACTAGAGTACTAGAGTACAGGTCTGGAGTAGAAGACTTGTAGGGATGAGACGCAGACAGGATTCCACTAAGGTGGACCTGAGTGAGAGAACCTCTTACCATTCCTTCCTGCTTTTGATCCCAACATAGTAGAGAAAGACTGGATCCCCCTGACTCCTCTCTCTCTTTCTTTCTCTCTCTATCTCTCTCTCCCCACTGCGTAGGCTCTGCTCGGCTCGCCCTACGTTACCATAGCAACTTGGGCCTGTGCGGTGGGAGTGGCGAGGAGAGAGAGAGAGCAGGCTGAGCCTCTACCTGCAGTCCACCGCTACCACAGGTCCCCAGGGACCTTCTCTCTCTTTCACCCTCTCTCTATCTCTCTCTATCACCCTCTCTCTTTCACCCTCTCTCTTTCACCCTCTCTCTATCTCTCTCTATCACCCTCTCTCTATCACCCTCTCTCTTTCACCCTCTCTCTATCTCTCTCTATCACCCTCTCTCTTTCACCCTCTCTCTATCACCCTCTCTCTTTCACCCTCTCTCTTTCACCCTCTCTCTATCTCTCTCTTTCACCCTCTCTCTTTCACCCTCTCTCTTTCACCCTCTCTCTTCTCTCTCTTTCACCCTCTCTCTTTCACCCTCTCTCTTTCACCCTCTCTCTTTCACCCTCTCTCTTTCACCCTCTCTCTTTCACCCTCTCTCTATCTCTCTGTTTCACCCTCTCTCTATCTCTCTGTTTCACCACCTCTCTATCTCTCTGTTTCACCACCTCTCTCTCCAGATGCATCCATTTCTCAGCTGAATACTAAGATCAGCTACTCACACTCTTCATAATGCTGTGTGACAAGAATGTCCTTCAGCATCGCATCTACACACAGATATGATTCTCTCTGTCTTTCTCGCTATCTCCCTCCCTCCCTCCCTCTCCATACAGGTGACAGTGATATGACATGAATAAGTAATGGCAGTGTTCTCCATCAAGGATGTGAAGTTGAATGGTAATTATAAAAATGTCGCTCTTGGTTACGAACAGAGACCATTTTCTGAGACTTCCAGTTGAATCCGTGTTGGAGATACAATTCGTCTCGTTCACTTCATTACGGTGAGAACCCAAGTGATGCGGGACTATGCGTCCCAAGGCCTCTCCCTATCGCCTGTCTACTTGTGCTGTGAAAGTAATGCTAATGTGTTGAGAGGTTTAGAGATCATTTAACCACAAAGTAATGCAATATAGCTTGTATGACTGCCTCAGACAACATATGAACACAGTTGTCATGATCCATCCTAAGCAGGTAGGTGCTGGGGGCTTCCATAAACTGTCTCAGAACCTGTGTGTGATATCAAACATGTTGTGATTTCCTGGGGGCCACTGATCCTGGTACAGACTTCAGTTGTCACACAACATCAGAAAAGCACACTCTGGCAGGATATCAACTGAACCAGGAATGTCCTCTAATGTCCTCTCCTAATCTGAAATAGAACAATATCACATTTAGCCAGGAGTCCACCACCCACATAATTATAGCTCCAATTCCCTCTGACTGACAGTGTAACCCAATTAAGAGTATCCTGTATGGACAGGGTGTGTGTGTTTGTGTGTGTGTGTGTGTGTGTGTGTGTGTGTGTGTGTGTGTGTGTGTGTGTGTGTGTGTGTGTGTGTGTGTGTGCGTGCGTGCGTGCGTGCGTGTGTGTGTGTGTGCGTGTGCTGATGGGAGAGATAGACATTGTTACACTCAGACATCCCATATGGGAGGTCATGGCTGTGTCCCGGCACGCTGCAATGCATTGTGGGGCAGCTACAGTGGCCTAGAAGACCCATTTCAGTATAAGGCCAACATGGGAGGACTAACCAGGGTCATATCAAGCCATACCAAAAATATTGGTCTTGATCTGTGTTAGATTTATGGCACTGTCTAATACATTTCACATCAGTTATGTTGCTTTGAATTTAGCAATAATATGTTAATACATTGAAAATACCCTCTTCTTTTCCAACACACAATAAAGTCTCAGTCACGACGTTGTGGGCCCTTCAAATCCTCCAGGACTAATCAACACATTCCAATCAGGGACGAGAGTATGAATTAGGGGAAGCTTGGAAGGCCCTTTCAATCATAATCACCAAGTACCATTCTTTTCCTCGCCTTTCAATTACGCCGTATAATGCAATAATAAGATATTTAATCAGAATGGATGAACAGTCAGGGATGGGGCGATGAGTGACGTTTGACTGCCAGGGTAAACATTATAATGAAGAGTGTGAA
>NC_088238.1:12883358-12895858 GCF_036934945.1 Oncorhynchus masou masou | reverse complement strand
CAACCCTCTCTGGGATGTCTCATATCCTGGAGGAATACCCACCAGGATTCTCCAACCTCTTGCAGATCTGGCACGGACACACACGTACGCACGCACGCACGCACGCACGCACGCACGCACGCACGCACACACACACACACACACACACACACACACACACACACACACACACACACACACACACACACACACACACACACACACGCACACGCACACTCTCACAAGCATTCAACATGCTGCTGACTCACACACAGACTCCTCAAGTCTAACACACACACACACACACTCACACCCTCTCCAAGTCCCTCCTCAATTAATCTCCCCTTTAAAGTTTCCCTCTGACCCATGCCTGCTTTTCTCTTCCCTCCTTCCCTTCCTCCCTCTCTCCCTCTCTCTCCATCAAACCCACTTCTCCCCAATGACCTCTCTCTGTAGTCCTGACTGCCTGCCGCAGCAGACGAACAGAAAAGACAATGGAAGACAGAGAGATGGAGAGACAATGAGAAGCAAGGGAGACGCTCCACACCAAAGACAGAGGAGACAGTAGTGAAATAATAGAGAGCAGTTCAGAGAAACAGAAGCAGTACAGATATAGAGGCCCAGTCTACCCAGACACAGTCTACCCAGAGACAGAGAGAGGAGAGAGACAGAGAGAGAGAGAGACAGAGAGAGAGAGAGAGAGAGAGAGAGAGAGAGAGAGAGAGAGAGAGAGGGAGTGAGACAGAGAGACAGAGAGAGAGAGAGTGAGACAGAGAGAGAGAGACAGAGAGAGAGAGAGAGAGAGAGTGAGACAGAGAGAGAGAGAGAGAGAGAGAGAGAGAGAGAGAGAGAGAGAGAGAGAGAGAGAGAGAGGAGTGAGACAGAGAGAGAGAGAGAGAGAGAGAGAGAGAGGGAGTGAGACAGAGAGAGAGGGAGGGAGGGAGTGAAAGAGAGAGGAGTGAGACAGAGAGAGAGAGAGAGAGAGAAAGAGGAGGGAGACAGGGAGAGAGGGAGAGGGAGAGAGAGAGAGAGAGAGAGAGGGAGAGGGAGAGGGAGACAGAGATAGCAAGAGAGAAGCCTGCTATGCAACACCATTTTCTTCCTGATTATTCACGAACAAGAGAGAGAGATGTAACACACGCGTGGAGAAAGAGGGCGGGCAGCCAAGACGCGGGAGTTTGTCATCAGTGTTTTCATTAACCTGTCTCATCAGAGGCCAAATAACAGACCATAAATATCAACGCCTCCTCTCTCTCTCCTTTCGTCTCATTCTGTCTCTTTCTGTCCCTGTTTCTCTCTCCTTCTCTTTCTCCACGGCTGACAGACAGAAATCAGGCCATAGAAAGAGAAAGAAGGATGAGATATATCCATGGCCTTGACAAGCCCAGCTTTCTACACTGAGCTATTGTGTTGTACTGTGCCCATGGCTCTAAAATGCTAAATGATGAGTACACAGACACAAACAAACACACAAATGCATGTGCACATACACACACACATATACATGCACACATGTACACTGGCATGACACACATAGCAATAAATGCATACACACACATGGACAAACGGATAGGTATAGAAAGGTATCAGTAAATCTGATGATGTTGCTGTGAGTAACTGAGTGACTAAAAGCCTTACTAACATATATGACATGGTGATGACTGCGTCTCATCCTCATCCTGTGTCTCTGACCTCTAGGACAGAGCCTCTAGGACAGAGCCTCTAGGACAGAGCCTCTAGGACAGAGTCTCTAGGACAGAGTCTCTAAGACAGAGCCTCTAGGACAGGGTCTCTAGGACAGAGCCTCTAGGACAGAGTCTCTAGGACAGAGTCTCTAAGACAGAGCCTCTAGGACAGAGTCTCTAGGACAGAGCCTCTAGGACAGAGCCTCTAGGACAGAGCCTCTAGGACAGAGCCTCTAGGACAGTGTCTCTAGGACAGAGTCTCTAGGACAGAGTCTCTAAGACAGAGCCTCTAGGACAGGGTCTCTAGGACAGAGCCTCTAGGACAGAGTCTCTAGGACAGAGTCTCTAGGACAGAGCCTCTAGGACAGAGCCTCTAGGACAGAGCCTCTAGGACAGAGTCTCTAGGACAGAGCCTCTAGGACAGAGCCTCTAGGACAGAGTCTCTAGGACAGAGTCTCTAGGACAGAGCCTCTAGGACAGAGTCTCTAGGACAGAGCATCTAGGACAGCGTCTCTAGGACAGAGTCTCTAGGACAGAGTCTCTAGGACAGAGCCTCTAGGACAGAGTCTCTAGGACAGAGTCTCTAGGACAGAGTCTCTAAGACAAAGCCTCTAGGACAGAGCCTCTAGGACAGAGCCTGTAGGACAGAGTCTCTAGGACAGTGTCTCCAGGACAGAGCATCTAGGACAGCGTCTCTAGGACAGAGTCTCTAGGACAGAGCCTCTAGGACAGAGCCTCTAGGACAGAGTCTCTAGGACAGAGTCTCTAGGACATAGCCTCTAGGACAGAGTCTCTAGGACAGAGTCTCTAGGACAGAGCCTCTAGGACAGAGTCTCTAGGACAGAGTCTCTAAGACAGAGCCTCTAGGACAGAGTCTCTAGGACAGAGCCTCTAGGACAGAGCCTCTAGGACAGAGCCTGTAGGACAGAGGCTCTAGGACAGAGCCTCTAGGACAGAGTCTCTAGGACAGGGGCTCTAGGACAGAGCCTCTAGGACAGAGTCTCTAGGACAGTGTCTCTAGGACAGAGCATCTAGGACAGCGTCTCTAGGACAGAGTCTCTAGGACAGAGTCTCTAGGACAGAGCCTCTAGGACAGAGTCTCTAGGACAGAGCCTCTAGGACGGAGTCTCTAGGACAGAGCTTCTAGGACAGAGCCTGTAGGACAGTGTCTCTAGGACAGAGCCTGTAGGACAGAGTCTCTAGGACAGAGCTTCTAGGACAGAGCCTCTAGGACAGAGCCTCTAGGACAGAGCTTCTAGGACAGAGTCTCTACGACAGAGCCTCTAGGACAGAGCCTCTAGGACAGAGCCTGTAGGACAGAGTCTCTAGGACAGAGCTTCTAGGACAGAGCCTATAGGACAGAGCCTCTAGGACAGAGCTTCTAGGACAGAGCCTCTAGGACAGAGTCTCTAGGACAGTGCCTCTAGGACAGAGTCTCTAGGACAGAGCTTCTTGGACAGAGCCTCTAGGACAGAGCCTCTAGGACAGAGTCTCTAGGACAGTCTCTAGGACAGAGCCTCTAGGACAGAGTCTCTAGGACAGATATCTACTGATTGGTGTGTGCTAACATTATTAGGTCACTTTGTACCAGTCAACCTACATGCATTGTTAGCATTTACATTAAGGACTTGCAGCACATTAAGGACAATCAGCATATTAAGGACATTCAGCATATTCTATTTAGAACTAGAACATAGTGGATTAGATTCCACAGGGACTAGACACTATCGGTATTATATGCAATACAAATATGTACTTTTGTCATACCAATACAGCATTTAGAACTGAAATTGACTCGAACCAACTGGAATTGGTTCCTTTAGGAATATCATGGTTAACAATGCTTCTTTGCTGCCTTCTTCAGTTGAGAGTGGAGTTGAAAATCTACCTGTAATTTGACAAAGTTACCGGAATCTTCAGTCATTTTGGTAATTAAAAGTAAATCTATGGCAATCTATCGTAACTTTGGTAATTTATACTTGAAACTTTTTTATTTAATTATTCATACATAACATTTATTTATTATATCTGTGTTGATATTGTCCAAGAGTTTCTAGTAGACAGACCATACGGTTCAAGAGTTTCTAGTAGACAGACCGTACGGTTCAAGAGTTTCTAGTAGACAGACCATACGGTTCAAGAGTTTCTAGTAGACAGACCATACGGTTCAAGAGTTCCTAGTAGACAGACCATACGGTTCAAGAGTTTCTAGTAGACCGACCGTACGGTTCAAGAGTTTCTAGTAGACCGACCATACGGTTCAAGAGTTTCTAGTAGACAGACCATACGGTTCAAGAGTTTCTAGTAGACAGACCATACGGTTTAAGAGTTTCTAGTAGACAGACCATACGGTTCAAGAGTTTCTAGTAGACAGACCATACGGTTTAAGAGTTTCTAGTAGACAGACCATACGGTTCAAGAGTTTCTAGTAGACAGACCATACGGTTCAAGAGTTTCTAGTAGACAGACCATACGGTTTAAGAGTTTCTAGTAGACAGACCATACGGTTCAAGAGTTTCTAGTAGACAGACCATACGGTTTAAGAGTTTCTAGTAGACAGACCATACGGTTCAAGAGTTTCTAGTAGACAGACCATACGGTTTAAGAGTTTCTAGTAGACAGACCATACGGTTCAAGAGTTTCTAGTAGACAGACCATACGGTTTAAGAGTTTCTAGTAGACAGACCATACGGTTCAAGAGTTTCTAGTAGACAGACCATACGGTTCAAGAGTTTCTAGTAGACAGACCATACGGTTCAAGAGTTTCTAGTAGACAGACCATACGGTTCAAGAGTTTCTAGTAGACAGACCATACGGTTCAAGAGTTTCTAGTAGACAGACCATACGGTTCAAGAGTTTCTAGTAGACAGACCATACGGTTCAAGAGAAAATATTCTAATGAAAAAAAGCATCAAATCAACAAAGGCCTTTTCTTCATTACCTCTGTGACTCTTCACTGTTTTCACATCTGACTCCGCTTTGACGCCAAAACATTGACAATGAATACATATTGACACAGTCAAATAAATACACGTTTGTAAAAACATGTAATAGGGATATTTCATGCTAAACCCTCATATTAAACACCAATTGTATTCACTAAGTTGATGGTTTATATTTAGGATCATGTTTTATAGCTTTGTCATAATTTGTTTTATTTTCAAATAATCTTATTTCATATATTTACATGTACACTATTAAGGACACATAGAGGGCCAGAGATGGTTACAGGCATCTGAAGTACCCAAAAGGGCCACTAGATGTCTTGTGATAATTTACATAAAATATCTGAAAGATAATGTGAGTAGTTTACTGGTAAACTTAGAAAGTTTCCAGTAATATACCCTCCCTCTGCAACCCTAGATGAGATGCCATTAGATCAGTTTTCCCCAAACTCCTTGGTTTAGTTTCCCCAAACTCCTGTCCTTGGTTTAGTCCCCCCCCCCCCCTAGCACTACACAGCTCATTGAAATAATTAAAGCTTGATGATTACTTGATTATTTGAATCCGCTGTGTAGTGTTAGGGGGGGGGGGCTGGGTCTCAGGACTGTCTTTGTGTCACACAGACATCAGGTTGTCGTGTCTCTCCATCTTCTCATGTACACGTACACATGCACGCACCACAGGAGGTTGGTAGCACCTTAATTGGGGAGGACGGGTTTCTGGTAATTAGTGGAACGGTATCAAATACATCAAACACATGGTTTCATTGTGTTTGATGCCATTCCATTTGCTCAGTTCCAGCCATTATTATGAGCTGTCCTCCCCTCAGCAGCCTCCACGGCACACACACACACACACACACACACACACAACTACCATCTGCAGTGGGTATCTCTGGGCACAGATATGTTTCCCATATATAGCCTAGTTAGCAGAAAAATAAACTCTCTCACGCTCTCTCTCTCTCTCTCTCTCTCTCTCTCTCTCTCTCTCACGCTCTCTCTCTCTCTCTGTCGTCTCTCTCTATCTCTCTGTCTCTCTCTCTCTCTCTCACGCTCTCTCTCTCTCTCTGTCTCTCTGTCGTCTCTCTCTATCTCTCTGTCTCTCTCTCTCTCTCACACGCTCTCTCTCTCTCAAACCTTCCCTCCCTCTGTTCTCTCCCACTGTTCTTTCCCACTGTTCTTTCCCACTGTTCTCTCCCACTGTTCTCTCCCAAAAGTCCTCACAGTCATTTGAGAGGAGATGTTCTTTCTTTTCTCTCTGTGTAACGGGGCTCATCCAATAAGTCTGTCTTTAATGAGCATGCCATGTTCTCCTGTCTTCCGTCTCCCTCCCTTCACACTCTACAACACGCTTAGGATTCAGGAAGAGAGAGGGAACGGGAGGAAGGAAGGAAGGAAGGAGAGTGAGTGAGTGAGAGAGAGAGAGAGAGAGAGAGGGACAGAAGGAGGGAGAGTGAGTGAGAGAGAGAGAGAGGGACAGAAGGAGGGAGAGTGAGTGAGTGAGAGAGAGAGAGAGAGAGAGAGAGAGAGAGAGAGAGAGAGGAGAGAGAGAGAGAGGGAGGGAGGGAGGGAGGGAGGGAGAGGGAGGGAGGGAGGGAGGGAGGGAGGGAGGGAGGAGGGAGGGAGGGAGGGAGGGAGGGAGGGAGGGAGGGAGGGAGGGAGAGAGGCCTACTGAGGAACTGCTTATAGATCTACAAACTGAGACTGACATACACAGCTGTGGGCTACACCATCAATCCCCAACGCAACTCACCAACACACTAAACCCCAGCACCCCTGCTGCCAGTCGAAGGGTTTTCCTACCCTACAATTTCCAAACCTTTCCAAAACCATTCCAACGTTGCATCACCACCGTCTTCTCCATTTAGTGACATCACGAGTGTTCCTTGAGGTAAATAGCGGCGTTATTGGTTGAGGCCGGGTATCATAGCACTAATAAATGCAGCTCATTAGAGCCCAGAGGCAGAGAGACTCCGCTAATCTGCATAATTGAAGAGCTATTACTCTGTTAAACAAATCAGCCTTGACCTCTGGTGACCTCACTCAGTCACACGGCTACGGAATATGAGGACTGTGCACTTTCAGAGAGAGGATGAAACACAAAATAAGGTCACACTAAAACACTAAACAGGTCTTAATATGAAGGTAAAATATAGTTATTCAGGCTCTCAGGTGATTGATACAAGAGATGAACAACTCCAAGTCTATTTGAATTATAACTGAACAAAAGTATTAGCTTGTGTAAGCACACACACACATACACACATTCACACATACACACATACATTCACACATACACATACATTCACACATACACACATACGCACACACACACGCACACACATACACACATACATTCACACATACACACATACGCACACGCACACACGCACACACATACACACATACATTCACACACACATACACACACACGCACATACACACACACAAAGCTCGGGCTCCAAAGTTCTGTCTCGGCGGTATACAGCAGGAACCAGGAAAGTTCCGCCGGAGGCAGGTGTGAATGAATATTCATGGCGATAGAGGAAGCGTTCGCTCCGCTGGTTGGGTTTCCATACCCACCAATGTGTGGGCTGGTTGGTTCTAAAGCACTGTAGGTGGGGGCTGGCCGTCGTTCACACAGAGAGAGAACAAAACAAACACAATAAACTGCAGGCCAAGGCTGCTCATGAATATTCATGATGAGGAGGGTGATTGACAGCTAGTCGGTCAGGCTTTTTAGCACCAACCAGGAAGAGGTGATGTTTGGTGTTAGTCCATGTTTGGTGTTAGTGATGTTTGGTGTCTTAGTCCATAAAGTTTGGTGTGGCCTCGAATAGGCTGATGTCACAGGTCTCATACTAATGCAGATATAGGTTTGCATCCTAAATTGCCCCCTATTCCCTATGTAGTGCATCCTAAATGGCCCCCTATTCCCTATGTAGTGCATCCTAAATGGCCCCCTATTCCCTATGTAGTGCATCCTAAATGGCCCCCTATTCCCTACGTAGTGCATCCTAAATGGCCCCCTATTCCCTATGTAGTGCATCCTAAATGGCCCCCTATTCCCTATGTAGTGCATCCTAAATGGCCCCCTATTCCCTATGTAGTGCATCCTAAATGGCCCCCTATTCCCTATTCCCTAAATGTATTCCCTATGTGCATCCTAAATGGCCCCCTATTCCCTATGTAGTGCATCCTAAATGGCCCCCTATTCCCTATGTAGTGCATCCTAAATGGCCCCCTATTCCCTATGTAGTGCATCCTAAATGGCACCCTATCCCCTATGTAGTGCGCTTCTCGTCGCCAGAGCCTCATTCAAAGTAGTGCACAGGGAATGGGGTGTCGTTTCAGATGCAGCCACTGTATAGTTTAGCTCTCTACAATAATAATAATTCATATGACACCAGGGTTAACACCCTTACGATAAGTGTCATGGGATTTTTAACAACCACAGAGAGTCAGGACAACAGTTTAACGTCCCATCCGAAAGACGGCCCCCTACACAGGGCAATGTCCTCTTCACTGCTCTGGGATCTCCTTAGACCAGGGTTTCCCAAAGTCGGTCCTGGGACCCCCCTGTGTGCACGTTTAAGTTTGTGCCCTAGCACTACACATCTGATTCAAATGATCAAAGCTTGACGATTAGTAGATTTTTTGAAATAGCTGTGTAGTGCTTGGGCAACAACTAAAACGTGCACACAGGGGGGTCTCAGGATCGACTTTGGGAAAGCCTGCCTTAGACCAGAGGGAAAAGTACATCCTACTGGCCCTCCAACAGCAATTGGTCTCCCATCCAGGGACCAACCAGAACCAACCCTGCTTAGCTTCAGAGGGGAACCAGCAGTGTGATGCAGGGGGCTGTGCTGCAGGCTCAAACAGTAAGAGTATACATTCTCTAGCAAGCTTCAAAACTAGCACTTGATGTGTTTCAGAGCATTAACTCAGCATGTTAACCTTTGGCTAGTTGACTAGGTCAAACTAGCGGGGGGGGGGCATTTGCAAAACATTTAATCCAAAATTATCCATAAGCCGTTTGGGAAGTGTGAAAAGGGGATATTGTTGTGAAGAGAGAGAGAGAGAGCGAGAGAAGGCATGCCCAGGTGCTGTGATAAACCAGTATCCAGGGTCAACCACCGTTCACAGCAATTATGAAACTACTGAACAACATGAGTCGATTCATGCTTGTACACACACAGCAGCCTCAGCCAGACCCTGCATTATATAGACACACTGTAAATACTGGAACACACACACTGCGTTATATAGACAGACTGTATATACTGGAACACACACTGCATTATATAGACACACTGTATATAGTGGAACACACACACTGTATATAGTGGAACACACACACTGCATGTATATAGTGGAACACACACACACTGTATATAGTGGAACACACACACTGCATTATATAGACATTATATAGTGGAACACACACACACTATATATAGTGGAACACACACACTGCATTATATAGAACACTATATATAGTGGAACACACTGCATTATATAGACACACTGTAATATAGTGGAACACACACTGTATATAGTGGACACACACACTGCATTATATAGACACACTGTATATAGTGGAACACACACACTGCATTATATAGACACACTGTATATAGTGGAACACACACACTGCATTAGTATACACACACTGTATATAATGGAACACACACACTGTATATATAACAGACACACTGTATATAGTGGAACACACACACTGCATTATATAGACACACTGTAATATAGTGGAACACACACTGTATATAGTGGAACACACACACTGTATATATAATAGACACACTATATATAGTGGAACACACACACTGCATTATATAGACACATTATATATAGTGGAACACACACACTGCATTATATAGACACACTGTAATATAGTGGAACACACACACTGTATATAGTGGAACACACACACTGTATATAGTGGAACACACACACTGTATATAGTGGAACACACACACTGTATATAGTGGAACACACACACTGTATATAGTGGAACACACACACTGTATATAGTGGAATACACACACTGTATATAGTGGAACACAGACACTGCATTATATAGACACACTGTATATAGTGGAACACACACACTGCATTATATAGACACACTGTAATATAGTGGAACACACACACACTGTATATAGTGGAACACACACACTGTATATAGAGGAACACACACACTGCATTATATAGACACACTGTATATAGTGGAACACACACACTGTATATAGTGGAACACACACACTGCATTATATAGACACACTGTATATAGTGGAACACACACTGTATATAGTGGAACACACACACTGTATATAGTGGAACACACACACTGTATATAGTGGAACACACACACTGCATTATATAGACACACTGTATATAGTGGAACACACACACTGTATATAGTGGAACACACACACTGTATATAGTGGAACACTCACACTGTACGCCTGCTTCTTCAAAGCATTCTCTCACTGAATATAGTGGAACACACATCAAAACTGGCTTCTGAATACATGAAACACACATTGCCACAGGCACAGGCGCACACACACACACGCTCACAAACATGCCACACACTTATCTAACACACACACACTGACATACATTCTGTACTGTAACACCTCCTTCCCATTAGAATGCCGCTTCACACTCTTGGAAAGGAGAAAACACGGTGTGCATTTTTGGACTGTGCACTGCATTACCATGGAAACCGTGTTTAACAGCAGTTTTGCATGCTAGGAACACACACACTGGCATTTCATGCTGCATAATGCAGTAAGTTGATTATGTAGTTTGTTACTTTTAGTGATCCAGCAAGGAATGAGGGTCATGCATAATTACATGGGGAGGAAAAGATTGACTCGTATGATGGAAAACCTTATATAGAGGAACACACAGATGTCATTTTCATCAGCCACTAAATGACAGGAAAACAGGAAGGACACCTACACATCCGTATATAGGGCACTTGGCTCAGTGTGGAAGTGTGTCACAAACACTAACTACAGTAACACCACAAAACAGAGAACACAGAGAGATGGAGTGATGGAAAGAGAAGAATAGAGAGAACAAACACTGATAGAGAGGCAGAAAGATTGAGAGAGAGGGGTAGAGAGAGAAGGGGTTTTTAGAGAAAGAGCGTGGGGGGAGACAGGGGGAGATAAATAGACATACATTCTGGAGAGGGGAGAGGAAGAGAGAGATAGCTAGATAAGAGGGACTGAAAGAGAGCATTACCATGGAAACCGTGATATAGATAGATAGATTTGATGATAGATAGATAGATAGATAGATAGATAGATAGATAGTAAGATAGATTATATAGTTTGTTACTTTGGAGTGATCCAGCTGAATGAGGGCAGCATAATAACATGTTGGAGGAAGAGATTGATGCTACGATGATGGAAAAGCCTTGGAGGGGAGACAGGAGATGTCATTTTCATCAGCATTATAATGACAGGAAAACAGGAATGCACCTACATTATAACGTGTTGGAGGGGGCTCAGGTGGATGCTACCTAGCATTATAACATGTTGGAGGGAGAGACAGGTGATGCTACGGCAGCATTATAAGTGTTGGAGGAGAAAGGAGACAGGTGAGTGATAGAGGCAGCATTATAACGTGTTGGAGGGGAGACAGATGATGAGGCAGCATTATAACATGTTGGAGGAGAGATAGGTGGTGCTATGGCAGCATTATAAGAGTTGGAGGGGAGAGGAGAGTGATGCTACGGCAGCATTATAACGAAAGTTGGAGGGGAGACAGGTGATGCTAGATAGAGCATTATAGACGATGTTGGAGGGATAGACAGGTGATGCTACGGCAGCATTATAGATAGTGTTGGAGGGGAGACAGTGATGCTACGGCAGCATTATAACGTGTTGGAGGGGAGACAGGTGATGCTACGGCAGCATTATAACGTGTTGGAGGAGAGACAGGTGATGCTACGGCAGCATTATAACGTGTTGGAGGGGAGACAGGTGATGCTACGGCAGCATTATAACGTGTTGGAGGGGAGACAGGTGATGCTACGGCAGCATTATAACATGTTGGAGGGGAGACAGGTGATGCTACATCACACAGCCAGGTTGTCACACAGCCGGGTCGTCACACAGCCGGGTTGTCACACAGCCAGGAAGTCACACAGCCGGGTCGTCACATAGCCAGGTCATCACATAGCCGGGTAGTCACACAGCCAGGTAGTCACACAGCCGGGTAGTCACACAGCCGGGTAGTCACACAGCCGGGTAGTCACACAGCCGGGTCGTCACACAGCCGGGTAGTCACACAGCCGGGTAGTCACACAGCCGGGTCGTCACACAGCCGGGTAGTCACACAGCCGGGTAGTCACACAGCCGGGTAGTCACACAGCCGGGTAGTCACACAGCCGGGTAGTCACACAGCCGGGTAGTCACACAGCCAGGTCGTCACACAGCCGGGTAGTCACACAGCCGGGTCGTCACACAGCCGGGTAGTCACACAGCCGGGTCGTCACACAGCCGGGTAGTCACACAGCCGGGTCGTCACACAACCGGGTAGTCACACAGCCGGGTCGCCGGGTTGTCACAGTGTGTTGGTATGAGGAGAAAGCTTTTTTCTTTGGATTTTTTGCATTTGTCCGTGGAAACAATGTTTTCTAGGCTTCTACACTGCAAAGTCTGTCTGTCTTTCCACTGAGAAAGACTGAAACCTTAATGGACTCAAACCGGCATGAGTTACTCATTAGGCTATTTCCTATGATAGTTCTATCTCAGCTAGACATGATTGGCTGCCGTCCCTCAATAACCATTAGGATGTCCTTTCATCTTTACAGTCAGAAGGAGACACAGGAAATGTAACACACTGGATAAAA
>NC_088238.1:12878358-12880858 GCF_036934945.1 Oncorhynchus masou masou | reverse complement strand
CTATCAGAATCGCTGTTCCTCCACCTCTTATTTAGTGAACCCGGTCGCCTCTTCACAGACCAGCGGGGGAAACAAACTGAGTAAACTCCATAGGCATCAAAACAACTTATTGTGATGTCAAGGTCACGGTGCCATCCCTGGCATTTACGGGAAATGATTTTACTGTATAATGATAGAATCGGTGAGTAGCATCACTGTCTATGGCTTTAATCCAAGCTGATGTTGTCCTCGGCTATACTACAGTATAGATTCAGCTCCTGTAAATATTATGTATATCTCTAAACCCAGGTCCTCTGACAGAACCAAAGGGAAGCTACTAAAGCTTCAGACTAGGAGTGAGAGGAGGAAGCTCACCACTAAGAACAAGGAGGTAAGAACATCAGGAATCAGGCAGTCTGAGAGAACATCACCAATGTTAAGAATCAGGCAGTCTGAGAGAACATCACCAATGCTAAGAACAAGGAGGTCTGAGAGAACATCACCAATGTTAAGAACAACCAATGGAACAGGTCTGAACATCACCAATGAGAACATCACCAATGTTAAGAATCAGGCAGTCTGAGAGAACATCACCAATGCTAAGAACAAGGAGGTCTGAGAGAACATCACCAATGTTAAGAATCAGGCAGTCTGAGAGAACATCACCAATGTTAAGAATCAGGCAGTCTGAGAGAACATCACCAATGTTAAGAATCAGGCAGTCTGAGAGAACATCACCAATGCTAAGAACAAGGAGGTCTGAGAGAACATCACCAATGTTAAGAATCAGGCAGTCTGAGAGAACATCACCAATGAATCAGGCAGTCTGAAGAACATCAAGAGAACATCACCAATGTTAAGAATCAGGCAGTCTGAGAACATCAGGAATCAGGCAGTCTGAGAGAACATCACCAATGTTAAGAATCAAGGCAGTCTGAGAGAACATCACCAATGCTAAGAATCAGGCAGTCTGAGAGAACATCACCAATGCTAAGAACAAATGGAGGTCTGAGAGAACATCACCAATGCTAAGAATCAGGCAGTCTGAGAGAACATCACCAATGTTAAGAATCAGGAAGTCTGCAAGAACATCACCAATGTTAATGGGATCAGGCAGTCTTTAAGGCACTTCACTGTAAGAACAGTGGAAATGTTGAGAGAACATCACCAAAGATTAGAATCAGGCAGTCTGTCATAGAACATCACTAATGTTAAGAAGGGCAAGGACCATCAAGAGACACCTGCCTCTATTATATTCAACTGAGAAGCCAAAGCTGCTCTGTTCATTGGCTCTAATATTGCAGCTAATTGCAGGCCTCACTACCTGTTAGGTGGTTATGGTGTGTATGGTGGATACAGGCAGTTATAACCAGGGACATTAGGCTGATCCAAATGGACTGGAATAGACAGACATACAGGCTATGGGAAAGAGATAAAGAGACAACACTTATTGAGTTACCGAGCCCTCTCCAATGGTAAGCCCACGCCGCGTAACCAGGGGCGACACCATGGCGATACCTCAATGCAAAGAGACGTGTGTGTTTCAGTGTGTGTGATTGTGCGCGTGCGTGCATGTGTGTGTGTGTGTGCACTGTAGTACTGTGTGTTATATTGGTTAGGATGATGGGGAGGGGCATAGATGTGTAGCAGAATTAGTGGTTATGTGGAGGGTTTCTGGCATGTCACACACACACGGACGCACACACACCAACGCAAACACACCAACGCAAACACATAAACATGCAAATGTAACATTCTGCATAATGTGTCCCCTCGAGCCAGCCAACACTCCAGAGATGTGACAAAGAGGCCAACTCTTCCCACAGAGGCCCCTAGGGAGCCAGTGTTTGATAGTAAACAGTCCTGCCAATGCCCTGAGGTATCAGTCACTAGCCTTACAGTGGTCTGGTTTAGGATGACAGGGCACTATCATCGAGGACCAGCCTCATTTCAGACCAATACACACTGCCACAACAGTGGGACACAGTGATGTACTGTGTCCCTTCATATCTCCATAGGCCTACACACTCAGACAGGCTCAGTCACACACACACAGAGTCACACACACACACAAACACGTACGCACACACACACACACACACACACACACACGCACACTCACACAGTCAACTAGACACATTGTTGGCCCTGCTCTTTCATTTGTCACATATGGGATGGCGACAAGGCTCTTTTAATGACAGTTAAAAACTGTTAACCCAGTGGCTGTCAGACAGGCTGGTTCACCTCTGGTGGTACTGTGTGTTGTGAGGCAGGTGAATGGAAGCTGGGAGAGCTGGGAGAGCTGGGAGGTGGGGTTATAACACGGTGGGGATGGGAGACAATTCATTAGTCACACTGTGGTTTACCCATCTGGACCGGAACACTCACATCGCACAGAGAGAAAGATAAGGGGGTGGAGGGAGAGAGAGATAGAGAAAGATTGAGAGAGAGAAAGAAAGAAAGAAAGAACGAAAGAAAGAAAGAGCATGTGAGAGAGAGAAAAGAGAGAGAGAGAGAGAGA
>NC_088238.1:12865858-12875858 GCF_036934945.1 Oncorhynchus masou masou | reverse complement strand
AACCATTAGCGTGGTGTTCATCGTTCAGCATAGAAGAGAGGGAAGAAGAGAGGAGAGAACCATTAGCGTGGTGTTCATCGTTCACCATAGAAGAGAGGGAAGAAGAGAGGAGAGAACCATTAGCGTGGTGTTCATCGTTCAGCATAGAAGAGAGGGAAGAAGAGAGGAGAGAACCATTAGCGTGGTGTTCATCGTTCAGCATAGAAGAGAGGAAGAAGAGAGGAGAGAACCATTAGCGTGGTGTTCATCGTTCACCATAGAAGAGAGGGAAGAAGAGAGGAGAGAACCATTAGCGTGGTGTTCATGTTCACCATAGAAGAGAGGGAAGAAGGAGAGGAGAGAACCATTAGCGTGGTGTTCATCGTTCACCATAGAAGAGAGGGAAGAAGAGAGGAGAGAACCATTAGCGTGGTGTTCATCGTTCACCATAGAAGAGAGAGAGGAGAGAACCATTAGCGTGGTGTTCATCGTTCAATAAACAAGGGAGAAGAGCAGAGAACCATTAGCGTGGTGTTCATCGTTCAGCATAGAAGAGAGGAAGAAGAGAGGAGAGAACCATTAGCGTGGTGTTCATGTTCACCATAGAAGAGAGGGAAGAAGAGAGAAGAACCATTAGCGTGGTGTTCATCGTTCACCATAGAAGAGAGGGAAGAAGAGGGAGTGACCTTAGCGTGGTGTTCATCGTTCACCATAGAAGAGAGGGAAGAAGAGGGAGAGAACCATTAGCGTGGTGTTCATTTCACCATAGAAGAGGAAGAAGAGAGGAGAGAACCATTAGCGTGGTGTTCATTGTTCACCATAGAAGAGAGGGAAGAAGAGAGGAGAGAACCATTAGCGTGGTGTTCATCGTTCACCATAGAAGAGAGTTAAAAAGGAAGAAGAGAGGAGAGAACCATTAGCGTGGTGTTCATCGTTCACCATAGAAGAGAGGGAAGAAGAGAGGAGAGAACCATTAGCGTGGTGTTCATCGTTCACCATAGAAGAGAGGGAAGAAGAGAGGAGAGAACCATTAGCGTGGTGTTCATCGTTCAGCATAGAAGAGGGAAGAAGGGAGAGAACCATTAGCGTGGTGTTCATCGTTCAGCATAGAAGAGAGGGAAGAAGAGAGGAGAGAACCATTAGCGTGGTGTTCATCGTTCACCATAGAAGAGAGGAAGAAGAGGAGAGAACCATTAGCGTGGTGTTCATCGTTCAGCATAGAAGAGAGGGAAGAAGAGAGGAGAGAACCATTAGCGTGCCTTCATCGTTCACCATAGAAGAGAGGGAAGAAGAGAGGAGAGAACCATTAGCGTGGTGTTCATCGTTCAGCATAGAAGAGAGGGAAGAAGAGAGGAGAGAACCATTAGCGTGGTGTTCATCGTTCACCATAGAAGAGAGGAAGAAGGAGGAGAGAACCATTAGCGTGGTGTTCATCGTTCACCATAGAAGAGAGGGGAGAGCTAGAAGAGAAACCATTAGCGTGGTGTTCATCGTTCATCATAGAAGAGAGGGAAGAAGAGGGAGAGAGGCCATTAGCGTGGTGTTCATCGTTCACCATAGAAGAGAAAGAAGAGAGGAGAGAACCATTAGCGTGGTGTTCATCGTTCAGCATAGAAGAGAGGGAAGAGAGGAGAGAACCATTAGCGTGGTGTTCATTGTTCAGCATAGAAGAGGGGAAGAAGAGAGGAGAGAACCATTAGCGTGGTGTTCATCGTTCAGCATAGAAGAGGGAAGAAGAGAGGAGAGAACCATTAGCGTGGTGTTCATCGTTCAGCATAGAAGAGAGGGACTTTCTAGGAGAGAACCATTAGCGTGGTGTTAATCGTTCACCATAGAAGAGAGGGAAGAAGAGAGAGAGAACCATTAGCGTGGTGTTCATCGTTCAGCATAGAAGAGAGGGAAGAAGAGAGGAGAGAACCATTAGCGTGGTGTTCATTGTTCACCATAGAAGAGAGGGAAGAAGAGAGGAGAGAACCATTAGCGTGGTGTTCATTGGACTCAGAGAACCCTGAAATAACTGACAACACTGAGGTTGAAGAAGCCAAATCAGATGACATTGGTGACATCATGTTTATAACTGTTCAACAGCACACACATATGAACACGTTATTCCAAGCAACAACGACAACACCATTAACTAAGGACTTTGTTGATGTACGAGAGCAATAAACACCCTTTGGCTGAAATCAAACAACATTGCATTTGCATTGCCTCATTATTTCCTAGTGTGCTCTCGTCTGAGCCCATTCTCTCGCAGCCCAGAGCTCTGCAGCCATGACCATGAGGAGTCCTCCCACCCTCGTGTTGCCTCAGCCTTGTCTGCCTGGTTGGCTGACATGTGGCTGAGCTGGCTGTGTGCGTTGCTGTGAAAAGAAGGCGCAGTGCCTCGGGTTAAAAAGATGTGATTCATTAATCAACGCTCCCCTAGGGGGATCCTGCCTGCTAGCAGCCCCTTTTGCCCCCCTCCTGTTTTCCCACTCGACTGCAAACACACACACAGACACACACATAAACAAATGCACACACACAGGCACACACACACACTCTGTCTCTCTCTCACACACCTCTGCAGAAGTGTATATAAATATGCATGTCTGTTCGCTGGGCGACCCTCTGGGGGCGTATCTCCAAATGAATCTGCTGGTCGCAGGCCTGACGAGGCTCTGAGGATAATTAGTTGAATGCAGAGTGCTGGGGATTTTTATCTGAAAGCTCCAGATTTCTACCACCTCTCCGGCCTCTCTGGCCTCTCCCACCATTCATTTGCATGGCCCTCTTTGTCCGTGGGCAGCCTTTATTAATCAATGTCCGCTGTAACAGGGCCTGGTCTGGGCACGCATTTCTGTTTGCTTGTGTTTGTGTGTTTTACAGGAGCTACGTGGAGCAGCTAGGAACATTCAGTTGGGCAATGGAAGTTTATTTTAACGGCTGTTTCTTTTCATTTGTTCTGCAGAGAAGAAGAGGACTGTTTTGGTCTGGTGCGAATGTCACCATACAAAGACTCTGGCAGGCATGTTCAAGACCATGTGCCTTCTATTGCTAAGAGGACATTTCTCAAATGCAATTCTCAGGCATGAGTGACGGACATTCTCCCACCTCTGCTAACCATTTTTCTATGTTAGATCTTTCTAAATAAGTTCAGTGTGACTCACAAACAGCCCTCTGTAGTCTGTGACCCAGCTGTTCAGCTCTCATTGACCCAGACCATAGTTGGAGAGTCTCTAATGCTCTTACATTGTATCCAGTGTAGCAATCAAACCTGTATGCCCTGAGATTCAGAGCCCTGTATTCTGAGCTAAGAGCGATGTGTGGCGCTGAGAAGACCTGCTGTACACGCCGTACCCTCCCGTATCCTCGGCGGTCCTTTTAAGTGGCTCTCGGGGCCTGCCCTAAGTCAAAACACAGTTTAATGTGCTGGCGCCGGCCCTCAAGGCCTGCAGATAAAAGGTGGGCAGGCGTTGCAGTCAAAACACAGTTTAATGTGCTGTGGCTCTCGGTGACCCTGAGTTCACATCCTTAATGGATGAGCTTTGGTGGGGGAGAAACATCAATGGCTGCTAAAAGGTTTCCAGCACAGTGAGCCCTCTCCACGTAGAAAACAGGGCTCTGCGGCTCTCCCCATAGGAGAACCCTTTCTGGTTCCAACGTTCTGTGGCTGTCCCCATAGGATCACCTGTTCTGGTTCCAATGCTCTGCGGCTGTCCCCATAGTCTGCTGTAAGCCAGGGGAGGCTAACCTGCTAATAACATCAGCAAAACGTAATTAAAAACATTTCTGCAACGTATCAAAGTACTATAGTTCGTATTAGACGCTGATGCGCTGATATCTTTAGCAAAAAGACGCTCAAACCTTTTCTCAAACTTTCCTGCAACGTTTAGTCAGGAGTTTAATAGGAGTATCAGACTATAGTTGGTGTGGGGCCTCATTGGCATGAAAGGAGGAGAGTAAGCAGCTCGTCCAAACACTCCTTTGTCTCTGTGTCATCAGGAAGCACTATTTCTTCCCCTGTTTAGAGCAGAGCCATGTCGTGTGTGTAAACTCTGGGGCTCTGGTTCTTTTAGCTTGGCTTCTTATGGGGTGAGAGGAGACAGACTGGACGTGTGACTTAGATCCACGGTCTCAGGGAGAGTCTGGTAGTTCAGACCCCAAACGTGGCTAGTTCCCACGCCGGGGCTGGGTCTGTGGAAGTCCAAGAGCCTGAGCAGACCACTGAGAAAGAAACAGTTGGAGTTGAAGAAATTCTGGGGAGTGTCCGGAGAAAGGTCTGTTTGTCTGTTTTGGTCTTTAGAAACGCCACCATCTTGATTCTAAACCAACTAAACCATGCTTTTACCTCCAAAACTATGAACCATTAGCCAAGAGCAAGTAACTACTAGCCATAAACCAAGGAGAAGTGAGGTGAGAGTCTTGATCTGGTCTCTCCTGGGGTCTAGTCGTACCTGATTGCGTTGGGAATCAGAGTAGAATATCAGTAATCACCAAAGAATAGGGCTTTATTGATGCGTTTGGTGGCTACAACAATATTAAAGAGCCACACTAATTCTGCTGGAACAACACATCAATCCCTGGCCTCGTCTGCAGCCAAGGGCGTTCCTGGATGTCCATTGATCAGCAGAGGCTGCCACTTACCCTGGATTAGGCCTGCCTTACTGGGAAGGAGAAATCAATACAGGGGCCCTGGATACCCAGATACGGTGCACCGAGGCTGGGCTACTGTGGGGATCGTCGCCTCCCTGTTCCACTACCATCCATTATGACGACACTACATGGGGTCACAACCCTTTTAGCGTAGAGAATAGGTCTATTCTACTGGGGCCAACCATCACATTATCTCATAATCAAAATGTACCCGGTAGTGTTCCTTCCATGACATATCTGGCTTCCTGGGAATTTGTTTCAATTTCAACTGAAGATAAGAGATGGGAGGAGGGGAGAGGGGGGAGGGAGAAAAAGTCCATGAAGAAGAAAATGATGAAATGTTGATTAAAGTGCAACAGATGGGTGTTGTTTGGATGAGGTGTGGAGCTGACAGAAGACGGACTCCGAGACGAGCGCTGCCAAATTGAAGGAGATGTTAAATAAACACAGCAGGAGGAAGAAGAAGGGGGATCATTTTGGGGAGGAGGGGGCGGCGAAGAGGGTCTTAAGAGCTAAGAGCTTCTTCCTCGCCTGTTTTTTCTATGGAGGCCCGAGATGTTCCCTCTCTCTCTCTTTACCCCGACAGTGGCTAGAACTAATTACCTGTAGGATTTACATCATTTAATTCACAGACACTGATGATTGCTCCTAGAATGGTGGTAATTACCTGTCAATTTGATATAATTGACAATAACAACAGCGGGCTGGGCACCGGAGGGAGGAAGGAGGGGGAGGAGGAGGAGAGGGGAGAGGGAGTAAGAAGAGGCAGGGAGGAGAGAGAGGAGGGAAGAGGAGGGTAGAGGGAGGAAGAAGAGGCAGGGAAGAGAGAGAGGAGGGAAGAGGAGGGGAGGGGAGAGGGAGGAAGAAGAGGCAGGGAGGAGAGGGAGAGAGGGGGAGATAGGGAAGAAGAGGGGAGAGGGAGATAGAAGAGGCAGGGAGGAGAGAGAGGAGGGAAGAAGAGGGGAGAGGGAGGAAGAGGAGGCAGGGAGGAGAGAGAAGAGGGAAGAGGAGGGGAGAGGGAGGAAGAAGAGACAGGGAAGAGAGAGGGAGGAAGAGAGGGGGAGAGGGAGGAAGAGGAGGCAGGGAGGAGAGAGAATAGAGAAGAGGAGGGGGAGAGGGAGGAAGAAGAGACAATGAGGAGAGAGAGAGGAAGAAGAGGGGAGAGGGAGGAGGAAGAGACAAGGAGAAGAGAAGGAGGGAAGAGGAGGGGAGATGGAGGAAGAAGAGACAAGGAGGAGAGAGAGTAGGGAAGAAGAGGGGGGAGAGAGGAAGAAGAGGCAGGGAGGAGAGAGAGGAGGGAAGAGGATGGGAGAGAGGGAGGAAGAAGAGACAAGGAGGAGAGAGAGTAGGGAAGAAGAGGGGAGAGGGAGGAAGAAGAGGCAGGGAGGAGAGAGAGGAGGGAAGAGGAGGGGAGAGGGAGGAAGAAGAGACAAGGAGGAGAGAGAGTAGGGAAGAAGAGGGGGAGAGGAGGAAGAAGAGGCAGGGAGGAGAGAGAGGAGGGAAGAGGAGGGGAGAGGGAGGAAGAAGAGACAAGGAGGAGAGAGAGTAGGGAAGAAGAGGGGAGAGGGAGGAGGAAGAGACAATGAGAAGAGAGAGGAGGGAAGAGGAGGGGAGATGGAGGAAGAAGAGACAAGGAGGAGAGAGAGTAGGGAAGAAGAGGGGGGAGAGAGGAAGAAGAGGCAGGGAGGAGAGAGAGGAGGGAAGAGGTGGGGAGAGGGAGGAAGAAGAGACATGGAGGAGAGAGAGTAGGGAAGAAGAGGGGGAGAGAGGAAGAAGAGGCAGGGAGGAGAGAGAGGAGGGAAGAGGAGGGGAGAGGGAGGAAGAAGAGACAAGGAGGAGAGGTAGACATGTAGGGAAGAAGAGGGGGAGAGGAGGAAGAAGAGGCTCTCTCAATTCAATTCAAGGGGCTTTATTGGCATGGGTAGAGATGTGTTAAGAATTGCCAAAGCAAGTAAGGTAGATAATATATACAGGGAAATAAACAATAAAAATTAACAGTAGACAGGAAGAAGACAGAAGTTTCAAAAAATGGGGAAGACATTACAAAGGTCATATTAAGAGGGGTGAGAGGAAGAAGAGGCAGGGAGGAGAGAGAGGAGGGAAGAGGAGGGGAGAGGAGGAAGAAGAAAAGGAGGAGAGAGAGGGAGGGAAGAAGAGGGGAGAGGGAGGAGGAAGAGACAATGAGAAGAGAGTTATATATATACAGTGTTTTTACAATGTACAAATGGTTAAGGACACAAGATAAAATAAATAAGGATATGGGTTGTATTTACAATGGTGCGTGTAGGAGGCCCTTGGAGGAAGAAGGCAACAGGAGAAATCTTGCTGCTCTGGGATGGCACACTGTGGAATTTCAAGGAGTAGATAGGGAGTTTTGGGGAAAGGAAGATTTGCATGGAGGAGAGAGAGTAGGGGATCTGTGTAATCTGAGGGAAATATGTCTCTCTAATATGGTCATACATTGGGGAGGAGGTTAGGAAGTGCAGCAAGGAGTTTCCACCTCATTTTGTGGGGGGTGAGCACATAGCCTGTCTTCTCTTGAGAGCCAGGGAAGAGGAGGGAGCCTTTCTCAATAGACAAGGCTATGCTAGGGAAGAGTCTGTACATAGTCAAAGAGACAATGAAAGAAGAGGGTCAAGTCACAGATGGAGGAAGGAGACAAGGAGGAGAGTAGTAGGGAAGAAGAGGGGGAGAGAGGAAGAAGAGGCAGGGAGGAGAGAGAGGAGGGAAGAGGTGGGGAGAGGGAGGAAGAAGAGACATGGAGGAGAGTTAATTAGGGAAGAAGAGGGGGAGGTAATTATCTTTTTGAGAGAGAGGATTTGGAAGAGGTCTAATTGTGGAAGAAGAGACATGGAGGCTCTGTAGGGAAGTGAGGGGGAGAGGAGGAGAAGAGGCAGGGAGGAGAGAGGAGGGGGAAGAGGAGGGGATCTTCTGTAGGTGAAGAGACAAGGAGGGAAGAGTAGGGAAGAAGAGGGGTTAGAGGAAGAAGAGGCAGGGAGGGATTTTGATAAGAGGTGGGGAGAGGGAGGAAGAAGAGACTCTCAGGAGAGAGAGTAGGGAAGAAGAGGGGGTGAGAGTTGAAGAGGCAGGGGATATTTTTGAGGGAAGAGGTGGGTAGAGGGAGGATTGTCTAAAGTTCTCCAGGTGGGTTTGTCAGGTAGACATGCACTCAGGGGACATTAAATGGTATCCAGTGTGTTCACTCTCCTGTTCTCTTTGTTTTTCCCTCCCTTTCTCTACTGATTCTATAATGCTCAACAGCACACACATATGAACACATCTATAATGCTCAAATTCCAATTCCCTCTGATTCCCTGCTTGCTCTTTCACGGTCTCAACATCTGTGCATCACAAGTTCTCTTTAGCTCACAGTATAAGAGCCCATGCTATTTCACCATACATTAATTGTGCTATTAACCTTTTGTAGAGTATCTCCTCTTTCTCCTAACACACTCTCTCTCTCTGCTCTGTCTCTCTCTCTCTCTCTGCTCTGTCTCTCTCTCTCTCTGCTCTGTCTCTCTCTCTCTCTCTCTGCTCTGTCTCTCTCTCTCTCTCTGCTCTGTCTCTCTCTCTCTCTGCTCTGTCTCTCTACTCTCTGCTCTGTCTTCTCTCTGTCTCTCTCTCTGCTCTGTCTCTCTCTCTCTCTGCTCTGCTCTGTCTCTCTCTCTCTCTCCTCTCTCTGCTCTGTCTCTCTCTCTCTCTGATTGGGGTGATCAGTCCTTGGTTCCAAATATTGGGGACAGATGCAGATCATCTGTCTCTCTGCTCTTCTAGTCTCTCTCTTCGCACCCTCTCTCTCTCACACATTCTTTCTCTATCTCCCTCTGTCTCTTCTCCCTCTCTCTCTCTCTCTCTCTCACACACACATTCTTTCTCTATCTCTCGCTCACTCCCTTTCTCTCTCTGTCACTCTCTTTGCGCCCTCTTTGCTCTCTCTCTCTCACATTCTTTCTCTCTCCCTCTCTGTTCTTTGTCTCTCCCTCTTTCCCTCTCTCTCTCTTTTCTCTCTCTCACTCTCTCTCTCTCTCTGTATCTCACTTTGTCTCTCTCTCTCTCTCATCACATTCTTTCTATCTCTCTCTCTCTCTCTCTCTCTCTCTCTCTCATCACACACACATTCTTTCTTTCTTTCTGGTCTCTCTCTTGTCTCTCTCTCTCTCACATTCTCTCTCTATCTCTCTGCAGTGACAGTTCCCAGTGCTTCTCTTTTGCAGTACTGTCCTCGGCCCTCCCCACCCCACTCTCACAATCTGTCAGCTGCACAGTCCCACCAAATCATCCCATTATCTATTGATAGGTGGATGGGTGTGTCAGTAGGGGGGCAGGCAGCATTTCCATACAGGATATTTAAGGCCATCCCATCCTACTGTTTTCCCACCTCATCCCTGGAAAGATATACTGTGGGATCATATGGTGAACTGGGAGGACAGCACCTCCTAATGAAATATAGACAGCACTGAGAGGACAGCACCTCCTAATGAAATATAGTCAGCACTGAGAGGACAGCACCTCCTAATGAAATATAGACAGAACTGAGAGGACAGCACCTCCTAATGAAATATTGTCAGCACTGAGAGGACAGCACCTCCTAATGAAATATTGTCAGAACTGAGAGGACAGCACCTCCTAATGAAATATAGACAGCACTGAGAGGACAGCACCTCCTAATGAAATATAGACAGCCCTGAGAGCACAGCACCTCCTAATGAAATATAGACAGCACTGAGAGGACAGCACCTCCTAATGAAATAAAGACAGCACTGAGAGGACAGCACCTCCTAATGAAATATAGACAGCACTGAGAGGACAGTCCCTCCTAATGAAATATAGACAGCACTGAGAGGACAGCACCTCCTAATGAAATATAGACAGCACTGAGAGGACAGCACCTCCTACTGAAATATAGACAGCACTGAGAGGACAGCACCTCCTACTGAAATACAGACAGAGGACAGCACCTCCTACTGAAATATAGACAGCACTGAGAGGACAGCACCTCCTAACGAAATACAGACAGAGGACAGCACCTCCTACTGAAATACAGACAGAGGACAGCACCTCCTAATGAAATATAGACAGCACTGAGAGGACAGCACCTCCTAACGAAATATAGACTGAGAGGACAGTCCTCCCAGATGAAATATAGACTGAGAGGACAGTCCCTCCTAATGAAATATAGACTGAGAGGACAGTCCCTCCTAATGAAATATAGACTGAGAGGACAGTCCTCCCAGATGAAATATAGACTGAGAGGACAGTCCCTCCTAATGAAATATAGACTGAGAGGACAGTCCTCCCAGATGAAATATAGACTGAGAGGACAGTCCCTCCTAATGAAATATAGACTGAGAGGACAGTCCCTCCTAATGAAATATAGACTGAG
>NC_088238.1:12853358-12860858 GCF_036934945.1 Oncorhynchus masou masou | reverse complement strand
GACCAGTAGAGTGGGGAAGGGGAGTCTGCCTGGGGGTTTATTGACATTGATTTATCACAGCAAGGCCAGGAGGCAGTGTTGTGATAGGCTGTGTTGTGATGGGCTGTGTTGTGATAGACTGTGTGGTTATAAGCTGTGTTGTGATAGGTTGTGTTGTGATAGGCTGTGTTGTGATAGGCTGTGTTGTGATAGGCAGTGTTGTGATAGGCTGTGTTGTGATAGGCTGTGTTGTGATGGGCTGTGTTGTGATAGGCACTGTTGTGATAGGCAGTGTTGTGATAGGCTGTGTTGTGATGGGCTGTGTTGTGATAGGCACTGTTGTGATAGGCAGTGTTGTGATAGGCAGTGTTGTGATGGGCTGTGTTGTGATAGGCTGTGTTGTGATAGGCTGTGTTGTGATAGGCTGTATTGTGATAGGCAGTGTTGTGATAGGCTGTGTTGTGATGGGCTGTGTTGTGATAGGCACTGTTGTGATAGGCAGTGTTGTGATAGGCAGTGTTGTGATGGGCTGTGTTGTGATAGGCTGTGTTGTGATGGGCTGTGTTGTGATAGGCACTGTTGTGATAGGCAGTGTTGTGATAGGCAGTGTTGTGATGGGCAGTGTTGTGATAGGCTGTATTGTGATAGGCAGTGTTGTGATAGGCAGTGTTGTGATAGGCAGTGTTGTGATAGGCTGTGTTCTGAGTTGCAGTGTTGTGATAGGCAGTGTTGTGATAGGCAGTGTTGTGATAGGCAGTGTTGTGATAGGCAGTGTTGTGATGGGCTGTGTTGTGATAGGCTGTGACATTGGGGATAGAAGACAGAGTCTCTTCTATTGTGATCAACATCAACACAATACTGTCAGGGGTGTGGAAGTAATGTGGCCATCACAACACATTCATTTGTTTGGCAGAGTGTGTGTGTGTGTGTGTGTGTGTGTGTGTGTGTGTGTGTGTGTGTGTGTGTGTGTGTGTGTGTGTGTGTGTGTGTGTGTGTGTGTGTGTGTGTGTGTGTATGCTCATTAGATATGTTTACACATTTATTTTATTTTACCTTTATTTAACCTTTATTTAGTCAGTTAAGAACAAATTCTTATTTTCAATGGGCCTAGGAACAGATGGGTTAACTGCCTGTTCAGGGGCAGAACGACAGATTTGTACCTTGTCAACCACTAGGCTACCTGCCGCCCCACACGTATGGGTGTGTGTGTGTGTGTGTGTGTGTGTGTGTGTGTGTGTGTGTGTGTGTGTGTGTGTGTGTGTGTGTGTGTGTGTGTGTGTGTGAGAGTGTGTGCGCGTGCATGCTCATTAGATATGTGTACACATATGGGTGTGTGTGAGTGTACGTGTCCTCAAGACACCCAACCTGACGATAGGAGAGTGCCTGCTACACACTGCAGGGCTGAGGAGTCAGACAAGTGTTGATAAAAACCCATTATCAAGTAGAAGACAAATTAAACCTGGTTAAAAAGCCTGTGTCTGTCTGAAGGAAACTGGAATGAGGATTGGATAGGTTTTATTTTATACTAACAACATTTGTTTTGTGTTTTAAACAAAATGGTGAACGGTAAATATTTTCCACAAAGGAATCAAAGTGTACTGAAAGTGAAATGAATGGAAGAAATAGGAGCAGGATATCAATCACACATGGCTTAAAACACTATGAAGCCATGTCAGTCACAGGTCTCTTTCTATTGGCTCATTGTCTGTGAGGACTTGGCTGCTACAACGCACTCAGATCTACATAATACAGTAACAGCTGCCGTCCGCCCAATCACTGTATATCTGCTTTACAAAAAGCACCCTATTCCGTACACAGTCCACTACTCTTAACGAAGACCCTGGTCCAAAGTAGTGCACTACATAGGGAATAGGGTGCCATTTGTTACGCAGGCTGTTTCCAGATAATCTCGTCATATGTTTAGGTCATCTATTGTGTCAACACTCAACACTGAGGGGATATCATCCATGCATGGGTTCAAATCAATAGCGCTGCGTGGCCCAGACGTGCGCTAGCTATTAGCTAACCTCATCAATCACAACATAGTTGACTCCAGGAGCTGTCCCAGGGGGCCCTGCTGCCAGACCTACTATCGGCCTGAGGGGGGAAATGCTTTGGTGTGTTTGAGTGAGTCTCCCTGGAAAGTAGGAAGGGTAGTTATAGAGGTGGGGAAGGACCATACAACGCCACTTAAATGGAGGAGAAGCACACACACACACACACACACACACACACACACACACACACACACACACACACGCAAACACACACACGCACACACACACACACTGGAGCAGTCTTCTATCCGGGGGGCACTTTGTGTATGAACCGCCCTCCCCTCCAGACTAAGGGTATTGAGTATAGAGCTGGTGGGTTGGGAGAGGGGGCAAGCTTTTCCTAAGTGAGGCACTTCAGCTCTTAACACCCCTCCCACTGGATGCGTATCTTAGCCCCCCCCCCACACACACACACACACTAAAATATGCATGAGTCTATGGGTGTGAATACCACAGGAGACCTGGAGGTTCTAGACCCGTTCCACAGGATTAGGGCTAAATGCTTTACCTAACTACTCCTCCATCTCATCCAGCCTTTCCCCTCGCTCTCCTCCAGACTGACATATGCTTCCATACATCATCATTCCTCCAGGGCTCATACATTATATTCCCAAATACACGGTATTCCCTTCTATAGAAAATCCTAACTCCCAACTCCAAGGTTCAGGCTGGGGTAACTCTCAGGGAGCCATGAGATGATCATACAAACCCCAGTCACTATAATAACCCCCAGTCACTATAATAACCCCCAGTCACTATAATAATCCCCTGTTACTATAATAACCTCGCTGCTATAATAACCCCAGCCACTATAATAATCCCCTGTTACTATAATAACCTCACTGCTATAATAACCCCAGCCACTATAATAACCCCCAGTCACTATAATAACCCCCTGTTACTATAATAACCTCGCTGCTATAATAACCCCAGCCACTATAATAATCCCCTGTTACTATAATAACCTCGCTGCTATAATAACCCCAGTCACTATAATAACCCCCAGTCACTATAATAACCCCCAGTCACTATAATAATCCCCTGTTACTATAATAACCTCGCTGCTATAATAACCCCAGCCACTATAATAACCCCAGCAACTATAATAACCCCCAGTCGCTATAATAACCTCCAGTCACGATAATAACCCCCTGTCACTGTAATAACCCCAGTCGCTATAATAACCTCCAGTCACTATAATAACCCCCTGTCACTGTAATAACCCCGGCCACTATAATAACCCCCAGTCACTATAATAACCCCAGTCACTATAGTAACCCCTGCCACTATAATAACCCCCAGCCACTCTAATAACCCCCGGTCACTCTAATAACACCCAGTCACTATACTAACCCCTGCCACTATAATAACCCCCGGTCACTATAATAACCCCCAGTCACTATAATAACCCCCTGTCGCTATAATACCCCCTGCCACTATAATAACCTCGGACGCTATAATAACCCCCAGCCACTATAATAACCCCCTGGCACTATAATAACCCCCAGCCGCTATAATAACCCTCTGTTACTATAATAACCCCCAGTCACTATAATAACCCCTGTCACTACAATAACCCCAGCCACTATAATAACCCCCTGTCACTATAATAACCCCAGCCACTATAATAACCCCCAGCCACTATAATAGCCCCAGTCACTATAATAACCCCGGCCACTATAATAACCCCAGTCATTATAATAACCCCAGTCACTATAATAACCGCCAGTCACTATGATAACCCCAGTCACTCCTGTTCTGTTCCTCTTTACACTATCTTAGCGTAGGTTAGTGTTTAAAAACTCTGGGATGGGAAGTCGTTTTCCTGAGCAGGGGGAGCTCTGGGCCGATTAATCTTTTATGAGCCCAAATGGCCTCCCTCTCCAGCCCAGCTGCCGAGGGCCAGGCAGGCTTTTAGAGATGGGGAAGTGCAGCTGAACTAGAGATGGAGCCTCTAGCACCAAACTGGACCAGGAAAAGACAGCGGTGGAAGAGACAATGAATAAGCACTGCCACATTATAGGTCAATCGGACTGTCTGAACTAGTCTCTATGTCCCTGTCAGAAGACATGGTAGAGTAGTAGTGTTGTATTAACTAGTCTCTATGTCCCTGTCAGATGACATGGTAGAGTAGTCGTGTTGTATTAACTAGTCTCTATGTCCCTGTCAGATGACATGGTAGAGTAGTAGTGTTGTATTAACTAGTCTCTATGTCCCTGTCAGAAGACATGGTAGAGTATTAGTGTTGTATTAACTAGTCTCTATGTCCCTGTCAGAAGACAGTAGTAGTGTTGTATTAACTAGTCTCTATGTCCCTGTCAGATGACATGGTAGAGTAGTAGTGATGTATTAACTAGTCTCTATGTCCCTGTCAGATGACATGGTAGAGTAGTAGTGTTGTATTAACTAGTCTCTATGTCCCTGTCAGAAGACATGGTAGAGTAGTAGTGTTGTATTAACAAGTCTCTATGTCCCTGTCAGATGACATGGTAGAGTAGTAGTGTTGTATTAACTAGTCTCTATGTCCCTTTCAGAAGACATGGTAGAGTAGTAGTGTTGTATTAACTAGTCTCTATGTCCCTGTCAGAAGACATGGTAGAGTAGTAGTGTTGTATTAACTCATCTCTATGTCCCTGTCAGATGACATGGTAGAGAATGAATTACAGGGGAAGTTTGGAAAAAAAAAACGAATCCCGTCCAAATCATCCTCTGGAATAATGGACATTCTAGAGTATTAATTACATAACCAACGTAACCATCTAACTCTTCTACCTCATGGTATTACATATCACCATCTAACTGTTCTACCTCATGTTATTCCATATCACCATCTAACTGTTCTACCTCATGTTATTACATATCACCATCTTGTTAGATCTAACTATTCTACCTCATGTTATTACATATCACCATCTAACTGTTCTACCTCGTGTTATTACATATCACCATCTAACTATTCTACCTCATGTTATTACATATCACCATCTAACTATTCTACCTCATGTTATTACATATCCCCATCTAACTGTTCTAGCTCATGTTATTACATATCACCATCTAACTGTTCTACCTCATGTTATTCCATATCACCATTTAACTATTCTACCTCTTGTTATTACATATCACCATCTAACTGTTCTACCTCATGTTATTCCATATCACCATCTAACTGGTCTACCTCATGTTATTCCATATCACCATCTAACTATTCTACCTCATGTTATTACATATCACCATCTAACTATTCTACCTCATGTTATTCCATATCACCATCTAACTATTCTACCTCGTGTTATTCCATATCACCATTTAACTATTCTACCTCATGTTATTACATATCACCATCTTGTTAGATCTAACTATTCTACCTCGTGTTATTACATATCACCATCTAACTATTCTACCTCATGTTATTCCATATCACCATCTAACTATTCTACCTCATGTTATTCCATATCACCATTTAACTATTCTACCTCATGTTATTACATATCACCATCTTGTTAGATCTAACTATTCTACCTCATGTTATTCCATATCACCATCTAACTATTCTACCTCATGTTATTCCATATCACCATATAACTGTTCTACCTCATGTTATTACATATCACCATCTAACTGGTCTACCTCATGTTATTCCATATCACCATCTAACTATTCTACTCCATGTTATTACATATCACCATCTAAATGTTCTACCTCGTGTTATTCCATATCACCATCTAACTGTTCTACCTCATGTTATTCCATATCACCATCTAACTGTTCTACCTCATGTTATTCCATATCACCATCTAACTGTTCTACCTCATGTTATTACATATCACCATCTAACTATTCTACCTCATGTTATTCCATATCACCATCTAACTATTCTACCTCATGTTATTCCATATCACCATTTTGTTAGATCTAACTATTCTACCTCATGTTATTACATATCACCATCTAACTGTTCTACCTCATGTTATTACATATCACCATCTAACTGTTCTACCTCATGTTATTCCATATCACCAACTATTCTACCTCATGTTATTACATATCACCATCTAAATGTTCTACCTCGTGTTATTCCATATCACCATCTAACTGTTCTACCTCGTGTTATTCCATATCACCATCTAACTGTTCTACCTCATGTTATTTCATATCACCATCTAGTTAGATCTAACTATTCTACCTCATGTTATTACATATCACCATCTAACTGTTCTACCTCATGTTATTCCATATCACCATCTAACTGTTCTACCTCATGTTATTCCATATCACCATCTAACTGGTCTACCTCATGTTATTCCATATCACCATCTAACTATTCTACCTCATGTTATTCCATATCACCATATAACTGTTCTACCTCATGTTATTCCATATCACCATCTAACTATTCTACTCCATGTTATTACATATCACCATCTAAATGTTCTACCCCGTGTTATTCCATATCACCATCTAACTATTCTACCTCATGTTATTCCATATCACCATCTAACTGTTCTACCTCATGTTATTCCATATCACCATCTAACTATTCTACCTCATGTTATTCCATATCACCATATAACTGTTCTACCTCATGTTATTCCATATCACCATCTAACTGGTCTACCTCATGTTATTCCATATCACCATCTAACTATTCTACCTCATGTTATTCCATATCACCATATAACTGTTCTACCTCATGTTATTCCATATCACCATCTAACTATTCTACTCCATGTTATTACATATCACCATCTAAATGTTCTACCTCGTGTTATTCCATATCACCATCTAACTATTCTACCTCATGTTATTCCATATCACCATCTAACTGTTCTACCTCATGTTATTCCATATCACCATCTAACTATTCTACCTCATGTTATTCCATATCACCATATAACTGTTCTACCTCATGTTATTACATATCACCATCTAACTGGTCTACCTCATGTTATTCCATATCACCATCTAACTATTCTACCTCATGCTATTCCATATCACCATCTAACTATTCTACCTCATGTTATTCCATATCACCATATAACTGTTCTACCTCATGTTATTACATATCACCATCTAACTGGTCTACCTCATGTTATTCCATATCACCATCTAACTATTCTACTCCATGTTATTACATATCACCATCTAAATGTTCTACCTCGTGTTATTCCATATCACCATCTAACGATTCTACCTCATGTTATTCCATATCACCATCTAACTGTTCTACCTCATGTTATTCCATATCACCATCTAACTGTTCTACCTCATGTTATTCCATATCACCATTTTGTTAGATCTAACTATTCTACCTCATGTTATTCCATATCACCATCTAACTGTTCTACCTCATGTTATTACATATCACCATCTAACTGTTCTACCTCATGTTATTCCATATCACCATCTAACTATTCTACCTCATGTTATTACATATCACCATCTAACTATTCTACCTCATGTT
>NC_088238.1:12823358-12843358 GCF_036934945.1 Oncorhynchus masou masou | reverse complement strand
AAGAACAAGCGAGTTCGAGAGTCGTAAAGCGTGAGGGAAAGCTAGGACTGGAGTGCACATGTGACCTAGCCTCCCCCGGGTGGCGTGGGGGGGGGGGGGGGGTACAGGTGAGAGGCTGGCACCCTCTCTTGATGTCTGTGGGGGGTTGGGGAGGGGGCAGGTGCCTGCTGGGAGATGGAGTCTTCCACCTGGTCCTGCTCAATGAGCATATGTGATCCCTGAACCCTTTACTTCTGGCTGAGGGGCTAGGAGGAGGTAAGCCAGGTTTACTGCACAACATGTAGTTTTAAACCTGGCTGGCTGGAGTTGATATGGGTGAAAGGCAGGTGTGCTCACCGAGTGTTGGCTTGGCTGCCATATACAAATGTGCTCTGTAGCATGCTAATGTGCAGACACATTCACAGGGCCATGCACATAGACAAACACACACACACATTCACATGGGCACACACAGATAACCCTGATCCCCTGATCCCCAAGGTCCCCTGATCCCCTGGTCCCCTGATCCCATGGTCCTATGATCCCCCGATCCCCTGATCCCCTGGTCCTATGATCCCCTGGTCCCCTGGTCCCCTGATCCCCTGGTCCTATGATCCCCTGATCCCCTGATCCCCTGGTCCTATGATCCCCTGATCCCCTGGTCCTATGATCCCCTGGTCCTATGATCCCCTGGTCCCCTGATCCCCTGATCCCCTGGTCCTATGATCCTCTGATCCCCTGGTCCTATGATCCCCTGGTCCTATGATCCCCTGATCCTCTGATCCCCTGGTCCTATGATCCCCGGGCCCCCGGTCCTATGATCCCCTGATCCCCTGGTCCTATGATCCCCGATCCCTGGTCCCCTGGTCCCCTGATCCCCTGATCCCCTGGTCCTATGATCCCCTGATCCCCTGATCCCCTGGTCCTATGATCCCCTGATCCTCTGATCCCCTGATCCCCTGGTCCTATGATCCCCTGGTCCCCTGATCCCCTGGTCATATGATCCCCTGATCCCCTGATCCTATGATCCTCTGATCCCCTGGTCCTATGATCCCCTGGTCCTCTGATCCCCTGGTCCTATGATCCCCTGGTCCTATGATCCCCTGGTCCTATGATCCTCTGATCCTATGATCCCCTGATCCCCTGGTCCTATGATCCCCTGATCCCCTGGTCCCCTGGTCATATGATCCTCTGATCCTCTGATCCCCTGGTCCTATGATCCTCTGATCCTCTGATCCCCTGGTCCTATGATCCTCTGATCCTATGATCCCCTGATCCCCTGGTCCTATGATCCCCTGATCCCCTGGTCCCCTGGTCATATGATCCTCTGATCCTCTGATCCTCTGATCCTATGATCCCCTGGTCCCCTGGTCCCCTGGTCATATGATCCCCTGATCCCCTGGCCCTATGGTCCCCTGATCCCCTGGTCCCCTGGTCCCCTGGTCATATGATCCCCTGATCCCCTGGTCCTATGGTCCCCTGGTCCCCTGATCCCCTGATCCCCTGATCCCCTGGTCCTATGATCCCCAAAACACACACACACACACATATTTCACATGTACAAATGCATAAATATGTGTCAGTCAAGCACATGTAATTCTCAGATCAACTTGAGCCTATCAACCGTATCTCTGATTCTGAGGCCTGGTAACCCTCTCTCTGTTGCCTTGACAATACAAAACAAATTAGGCACTCCGTTTGTTCTGTAGTCAAAGTTTGAATCTCAAAACACCCGAAAGAGTACTTAACTTGACGGCTTGCATAAAAAAAACATGTTGGCAGTAATAGCAGTGAATTTACATCCTTCTAATGTACAGGTTGCCAGTTACAAACAGCGGTCCAGTGAAACGAGCTCTCTCCTATCAATTCCACTCTGTCCAGCGATGGCGTAATTTGGTTATTTTTTCTCTCTTGTTCTGAGGGGAGCTCTGTTTCGGTGTTGCTGACAACTCTGAATAATGCAGTTTGACTGGGTAAAGTTGTTTATCATCGGAGGAAGCTAGCAATGTCACTGGCGTGCTAACCGAACTCCACACAGCTAACAGTGGGATCAATTGAACACGGTTGGGGAAAAGGGGAAGGAAATCCTGGGTTTTATTAATGAAAGCCTCGGTATCTCTCTTTTCACCACTCTCTTCTGTTGTCTATCTGTCCTCCCTCTAGAATGATCTCTCAGAGAGCTCTCTCTCTATCACCTTCTCCCTCCCTCTATTTTCTCTATCACTATTCCATCCTACTCTGCTCTCTTGCTCCATCGCTATCCTTCCCTCTCTCCTTCCCCCCCTCCTTCTCTCTCTCTCTCTCTCTGTCTCAGCTCCATGGAGAGTGTCGTGCTGGGCTGTGGAGTCAGTGAGGTGAAATCATTAGGATCCACTCTGCTCTCCTTGCGTGGTGAAGGGACCTCTGGCCTGCAGTACAGCCTGTCTAAGGTCACGGTGCACTACACTATTCTCTAACACCAGACACTGCAGCTGCACTCAACTAGATGTCATTAACCATTCAACTGAAGAAACGCATGTCTAACACCTCCAGTCCTTGTAGAAGATGGATAATACATACAGGCTAATACCTTTACTAATGTAAAATATGGATAATACATACAGGCTAATACCTTTACTAATGTACAATCTGGATAATACATACAGGCTAATACCTTTACTAATGTAAAATATGGATAATACATACAGGCTAATACCTTTACTAATGTAAAATATGGATAATACATACAGGCTAATACCTTTACTAATGTACAATCTGAATAATACATACAGGCTAATACATTTACTAATGTAAAATATGGATAATACATACAGGCTAATACATTTACTAATGTAAAATATGGATAATACATACAGGCTAATACCTTTACTAATGTACAATCTGGATAATACATACAGGCTAATACATTTACTAATGTAAAATATGGATAATACATACAGGCTAATACATTTACTAATGTAAAATATGGATAATACATACAGGCTAATACATTTACTAATGTAAAATATGGATAATACATACAGGCTAATACCTTTACTAATGTACAATCTGGATAATACATACAGGCTAATACATTTACTAATATTACATGGAGACAGTGATGCAACCAGTCAGGATGCTCTCAATGTTGCAGCTGTAGAACCTTTTGAGGATCTCAGGACCCATGTCAAATCTTTTGAGTTTCCTGAGTGGGAATAGGCTTTGTCGTGCCCTCTTCACAGCTGTCTTGGTGTGTTTGGACCATTCTAGTTTGTTGGTGATGTGGACACCAAGGAACTTGAAGCTCTCAACCTGCTCCACTACAGCCCTGTCGATGAGAATGGGGGCGAACTCAGCCCTCCTTTTCCTGTAGTCCACAATCATCTCCTTAGTCTTTGTTACGTTGAGGGATAGGTTGTTATTTTGGCACCACCCGGCCAGGGCTCTGACTTCTTCCCTATAGGCTGTCTCGTCGTTGTCGGTTATCAGGCCTACCTCTGTTGTGTCGTTTGCAAACTTAATGATGGTGTTGGAGTCGTGCCTGGCCATGCAGTTGTGGGGGAACAGGGAGTACAGGAGGGGACTGAGCACGCACCCCTGGGGGGATCCAGTGTTGAGGATCAGCGTGGCAGATGTGTTGCTCCCTACCCTCACCACCTGGGGGCGGCCCGTCAAGAAGCCCAGGATCCAGTTGCAGAGGGAGGTGTTAAGTCTCAGGATCCTCAGCTTGGTGATGAGCTTTGAGGGTACTATGGTGTTTAACGCTGAGCTGTAGTCAATGAACAGCATTCTCACATAGGTGTTCCTTTTGTCCAAGTGGGAAAGGGCAGGGTGGAGTGCAATAGAGATTGCATCACCTGTGGATCTGTTTGGGCGGTATGCAAATTGGAGTGGGTCCAGGGTTTCTGAGATAATGGTGTTGATGTGAGCCATTACCAGCCTTTTCAAAGCACTTCATGGCTACGGACGTGAGTGCTATGGGTCTGTAGTCATTTAGGCAGGTTGCCTTTGTGTTCTTGGGCACAGGGACTAGGGTGGTCTGCTTGAAACATGTTGGTATTACAGACTCAATCAGGGACATGTTGAAAATGTCAGTGAAGACACCTGCCAGTTGGTCAGCACATGCCCGGAGCACATGTCCTGGTAATCCGTCTGCCCCGCAGCCTTGTGTCTGTTGACCTGTTTAAAGGTCTTACTCACGTTGGCTACGGAGAGCGTGATTACACAGTCGTCTGGAACAGCTGATGCTCTCATGCATGCCTCAGTGTTGCTTGCCTCGAAGCGAGCATAGAAGTGATTTAGCTAATCTGGTTGGCTCGTGCCAGTGGGCAGGTCGCAGCTGAGCTTCCCTTTGTAGTCTGTAATAGTTTGCAAGCCCTGCCACATTACATTTACATTTTACATTTAAGTCATTTAGCAGACGCTCTTATCCAGAGCGACTTACAAATTGGTGAATTCACCTTCTGACATCCAGTGGAACAGCCACTTTACAATAGTGCATCTAAGACATTAAGGGGGGGTGAGAAGGATTACTTATCCTATCCTAGGTATTCCTTGAAGAGGTGGGGTTTCAGGTGTCTCCGGAAGGTGGTGATTGACTCCGCTGTCCTGGCGTCGTGAGGGGTTTGTTCCACCATTGGGGGGCCAGAGCAGCGAACAGTTTTGACTGGGCTGAGCGTAAGACGAGCATCAGAGCCGGTGGAGTATGATTCAATCTTTCAATCATTGCTCCATGTTCCCATAGTGCTTTAGTAGGGAGCTGGATGTCTCCTCCATTTTGCAGGCTGCGAAGGTGTCATACACACTGTGGTGAGCTCAGACAGAGCGATGGAAAGAGAGAGAGAGAAAGAGAGAGAAATAAATAAATAAAGAGACAGAGACGGAGACAGAGAGAGAGAGAGAGAGGGGGGGGAGGGAGAGAGAAAGAAAGAATGAATGAAAGAGCGAGAGCGTGAGAGAGAGAGAGAGAGAGAGAGAGAGAGAGAGAGAGAGAGAGAGAGCAGGGAGGCTGTTGGGTAACAGCACCACAGAGACGGCTGCAGGCTAAAACCAAACAGCACAGTGCACTCCTCCTCTTCCTTCTCTCCTTGCCTTCCCTCTGCCAGCGTGAAGCTGTTCACGTGTCAAACAGCATCATGTTGTTAAGTACAGCAGAGAGCACAATAGCACAACATAACTAGCACGTATCTAGTGTAAATATAGTACACTACAGTATTATGGACTATGTACTGTAGCGTTGCGCTGCATTATACGTTATGGCACAGTTCAGGCCGACACACTAGGACTGGTACATGACATGGCATTGCAGAGTAGTACAATGCAGCCAGACAGTCTCTCTAGGAGGGGCAGATGGTGCTCATGGTCTGTGCTATAGTGGTGGTGGGGTTCCCAGCCCCAGCCCCTGCCCCAGGACCTGCCCCAGGCCATGCCCAGGCAGGAAGCTGGCTGGGACTTGGCCTGGTCTGACCTATAGGGTTGGGGTTGGTCTGGGGGTCTGGGGCTGATGGAATAGCAGCTGTGTGGGAGGACTGGGTCAGTGAGGTAACAGACTAACACTTAGCTAACACACTTGCATCTGAGGAGGGCTGGTAGAAGGTCTGGCTATGGAAGATAGGTAGGTGTGTTACAGAACACCTCATCTATACTCCTCTAGAGCGAGGTAAACTGACCTTTGACCGGGGTTTGAAGGGCCCCCAGGTTGGCATAAACATCTGGTATTTGGCACAGGCTCCCCTTGCCCACCTGTTTCATGATGTTGGAAATGTTGAGTACACATGGGGAAATGTTTGAGCCTCCGGGCGACCAGAGGTGTCCAGTCACAGGGCATATTCCTGTCCCTGCCCTGCAGCTGCTGCAGATCAACCATTTTGGCTCCAGACCAGAGACAGGAGGTTGAATACTAAAAAAACACTGCTCAACGCCATCCCATAACTGAGGAAACATGGTTTACCTCAGACAACCAACACAGGCAATATGAGTGTTTGTTCCGGTTGTTGTTGTGCTTTTTGAGGCTGCTGTAAAACGTGTCAACACCCATTGCAGAATTGATTTATTACACGGATTGGTTGAGACGTGAGTGGATAGATGAATACACACACACTCACACACACACACACACACACGTACACACACACACACACTCACACACACACACACACACACACACACACACACACACACACACACACACACACACACACACACACACACACACACACACACACACACACACACACACACACACACACACACACACACACACACACACACACACACAGACACAAACTTTCAGACACATGCACAAAGGCTCTTTCGATTAAATTGTTTATAGATATTTCTCTCCGATTAAGCAGAGCCAGTCACGCGTCGGAGCATGAACCGATAAGACAGGCAATTTCTCCAAGGTTCAATAAACGCCAGCACACAATCTTCTCTTTCAAAACTCTTAATTGATCTCCTGAGACCCCACTGTTTACACATCCATGAATATGGAAACACTTGTCAACCTCAGCACATGAAAACAGAGTGCAACAACAACAAGTTTGACCATGGTTCTAAAGGTACAGTATATCAGGCAATACTCATTTCCCAATACAGACTGCTGTTATCATCTTAAAGTGGGTGGTTCTGGAAGGCTAAACAACGACGAGCCAATTAAATCCTTGCTTTTCCTAAGGTGTCCATTTTCTCTCACTAGCATCCACACTCGGTTACTAGGCAACACTGCTGTTCATGATAGGCTAGCTCAGCGTTTCCCAGACATCAAGGGGTGCATGTTTTGTGTTTTTCCCTAGTACTACACAGCTGATTGAAATAATTAAAGCTTGATGATTGGTTGATTATATAAACCAGCTGTGTAATACTAGGGCAAAAAAACTAAACGTGCCACCATGGAGGCACCTAGGACCGAGTTTGGGAAACGCTGAGCTAGCCAAACCAAAGAACAACCAAAACAACCCAAGTATGACCTAAACAAGGTCGGGTGTTTTGTCTAGATGTTGTCTGTGTGTTGTCTGGATGTTGTGTATTCAGTGGTCTCTGATTTCCTGCCTGCACTGAAAATGGAGGCAGTGAGGTGAGAGTCAGCGCTGGGTCTCTCACAGTGTGTGTGATGCATTATTTACACTGTTACAGCCTGTCTCACATAGGGCTGAAGCAGTGTCAGGACAAGCACTGGCCTGATTGTGGATAATAGAAGTCTTTTGTAGGAGCACTATAGGCTCATTTAGCCTACCACAGCAATTTAACTAGTCCGTTTTCACCACACCTCACTAGTGTTATTGCTGTGATTAGAGTCACAGTCATCATCATCATCATAGCCAATCTCTCTTCCTCAGGGAAAGTCACACGCACATGCACAAACACACACACACATTCACACGCACAAACTCGTAGAAACACACACACACTGGACTAATACAGACATAGATGTATGAAGGTCAGGTGTAGGTGGAACCGCGGCTGATTTGGATGGATGATGTTCCTCAGTAGATTAGAGAGAGATCTAATTCAGACAGGAGATAGTCATCAGAACCAGCTCTACTCCTAGATTAGAGAGATCTAATTCAGACAAGAGACAGTCATCAGAACCAGCTCTACTCCTAGATTAGAGAGATCTAATTCAGACAGGAGATAGTCATCAGAACCAGCTCTACTCCTAGATTAGAGAGATCTAATTCAGACAGTGGATTTACCTGGATTCACCTGGTCAGTCAGTTATTCAATGAGCAGGTGTTCATAATGTTTTTACACTCAGTGTGTGTATATGTGCGTGTGTGTGTGTGTGTGTGTGTGTGTGTGTGTGTGTGTGTGTGTGTGTGTGTGTGTGCGCGCGTGTGTGCGCACGTGTGTGTAGGCCCATGCATCAGTGTATGTATCCGTGTGTGTACTGTATGTGTGCGGTGCCTCAGCCCTTATTGCAGGCCAGGCAGTGTGCCTCGGCTCAGCGTTGGGCAGTAAACCAAATTCATTTCTCCGCACCAGGCTCATGATGTGTGACCGCCAGAGGCCTCGGGGGCCACAAATCACCCAGCCCACAGAGCAGCCAGCCTCAGCCCTGCCACGGGGCCGCTGCATGCACTAGGACCAGGGGCCAGCACATTCATCACACACCTCCCTCTCACATCTTTATTTCATTCTCTTCCTTTCATTTTGTTTCTCTCTCCTACCCCGGCTCATGCACTTCAACCTCCTGGCTATCTCAGTCTACAGTACCGTAAACCCCTCTATCTCAGTCTACAGTACCGTAACCTCCCCTATCTCAGTCTACAGTACCGTAACCTCCCCTATCTCAGTCTACAGTACTGTAACCTCCTCTATCTCAGTCTACAGTACTGTAACCTCTATCTCAGTCTACAGTACTGTAAACTCCTCTATCTCAGTCTACAGTACTGTAACCTCCTCTATCTCAGTCTACAGTACTGTAACCTCCTCTATCTCAGTCTACAGTACTGTAACCTCCTCTATCTCAGTCTACAGTACCGTAAACCCCTCTATCTCAGTCTACAGTACCGTAAACCCCTCTATCTCAGTCTACAGTACTGTAACCTCCTCTATCTCAGTCTACAGTACTGTAACCTCCTCTATCTCAGTCTACAGTACTGTAACCCCCTCTATCTCAGTCTACAGTACTGTAACCTCCTCTATCACAGTCCACAGTACTGTAACCTCATCTATCTCAGTCTACAGTACTGTAACCTCCTCTATCTCGGTCTACAGTACTGTAATCTCCTCTATCTCAGTCTACAGTACTGTAACCTCCTCTATCTCAGTCTACAGTACTGTAACCTCTATCTCAGTCTACAGTACTGTAACCTCTATCTCAGTCTACAGTACTGTAACCTCCTCTATCTCAGTCTACAGTACTGTAATCTCCTCTATCTCAATCTACAGTACCGTAACCTCCTCTATCTCAGTCTACAGTACTTTTCTTCTCCTCTATCTCAGTCTACAGTACCGTAACCTCCTCTATCTCAGTCTACAGTACCGTAACCTCCTCTATCTCAGTCTACAGTACTGTAACCTCCTCTATCTCAGTCTACAGTACCGTAATCTCTATCTCAGTCTACAGTACCGTAACCTCCTCTATCTCAGTCTACAGTACTGTAACCTCTTCTATCTCAGTCTACAGTACTGTAACCTCCTCTATCTCAGTCTACAGTACTGTAACCTCCTCTATCTCAGTCTACAGTACTGTAACCTCCTCTATCTCAGTCTACAGTACCGTAACCTCCTCTATCTCAGTCTACAGTACCGTAACCTCCTCTATCTCAGTCTACAGTACTGTAACCTCCTCTATCTCAGTCTACAGTACCGTAATCTCTATCTCAGTCTACAGTACCGTAACCTCCTCTATCTCAGTCTACAGTACTGTAACCTCCTCTATCTCAGTCTACAGTACTGTAACCTCCTCTATCTCAGTCTACAGTACTGTAACCTCCTCTATCTCAGTCTACAGTACTGTAACCTCTTCTATCTCAGTCTACGGTACCGTAACCTCCTCTATCTCAGTCTACAGTACTGTAACCTCCTCTATCTCAGTCTACAGTACTGTAACCTCCCCTATCTCAGTCTACAGTACTGTAACCTCCTCTATCTCAGTCTACAGTACTGTAACCTCTATCTCAGTCTACAGTACTGTAACCTCCTCTATCTCAGTCTACAGTACTGTAACCTCCTCTATGTCAGTCTACAGTACTGTAACCTCCTCTATCCCAGTCTACAGTACTGTAACCTCCTCTATCTCAGTCTACAGTACCATAACCTCCTCTATCTCAGTCTACAGTACTGTAACCTCCTCTATTTAACACACATAATACAATGACCTTACCCACAGCGCGTGTTGTCTTTGTTACTTTCTAACACCACTGAGCCAGTCACACACTGAAATAGAAGCACCTTAATGCTGGAGGAACACAACAGCTGAGTCTTCCATGATGTAAGACAGACTGGAAACACAGTGAATGGAACAGCTTCACCTGTTGTTTCTAGTCTCCACTGGTAAGAAGGAGAGGCTGGTCAAACTTTCCAGCACAGAGTGAGACAGGCAGGATGTTTACCTCCTCTTGTCCCAGGAGAGATGGGCTGAGGGGAGGGATAGAGGGGAGGAGGAGAGCGGGAGAGATGGGAGGATGAGAGGAGAAGAGGGAGGGGGAGGGAAACACCCCCTTCTGATGTTTATGTGAGTCATAATGCTCAGTGGCCCTCTGGGGGGTCTCCGGAAACATAACCACGGTGACACTGGGAGCAGCAGCAAGGGGCCGTGGTGTTAGGTGCTCCCCAGTCTCTCTCTCTGTGTCTCTGTCACAAATACTTCCCTCAAATCCTCTCTCTCTCTCTCTCTCTCTCACACACACACACACACACACACACACACACACACACACATACATACATACATCATGGGAAAGTGTGTGTTATTGCAGTCACAGCGCTAGATTACACAGGATCAGACAAGCCTGTGGATCTCTATCATATACCATGGGATAACACAATAACACATTCACACACGCACACACACACACACACATCAACATCACTTTACTAAGTGGAACAAAAGTCCCTGCAGAACACGGGGGAATCTCCAGTGTGTGTGTCAAGCATAATCACCACACATGGTGGCAGGTAACCTAGCGCATAGAGCATGTCTTTATTTTACCTTTATTTAACTAGGCAAGTCAGTTAAGAACAAGTTCTTATTTATAATGACGGCCCAGCGTCGTCCGGCCAAACCCGTACAGCGCTGGGCCAATTGTGCGCCACCCTATGGGACTCCCAATCACGCCCGGGTGTAATGCAGCCTGGATTCAAACCAGGTACTGCATGGTTGCCTCTTGCACTGAGATGCAGTGTCTTAGACCACTGTTCCACTCGGGACAGTTGCGACAGTAACTAAAAGGTCACTGGTTTGAATACCCGAGCCATCAAAGGGAAAAATCTGCCGATGTGTCCCTTGAGCAAGGCACTTAAACCTAATTTGCTCCAGGGGCGCTAGACTATTATGGCTGACCCTGTAAAACAACACATTTCACTGCACCTATCTGGTGCATGTGACAATAAAACATGTTCATAATGTTTGGTATACTCCATTTTGCCCTCAGAACAGCCTCAATTCGTCGGGGCATGGACGAAAGGTGTTCCACAGGGATGCTGGCCCATGTTGACTCCAGTGCTTCCCACAGTTGTGTCCAGTTGGCTGGATGTCCTTTGGGTGGGGGACCTTTCTTGATCACCACGGGAAACGGGGGAAACTGGTCATCACCACGGAAACTGATCACCACGGGATCACCACGGAAACTGATCACCACGGGAAACTGGTCACCACGGGAAACTCACCACGGGAAACTGATCACCACGGGAAACTGGTCACCACGAAACTGCACCACGGGAAACTGGTGAAAAACTGGGGAGCATAAAACCCAGCAGCATTGCAGTTCTTGACACAAACCAGTGTGCCTGGCACCTACTACCATACCCCGTTCAAAGGCACTTACATCTTTTGCCTTGCCCATTCACCCTCTGAATGGCACACATACACAATCCATGTCTCAATTGTCTCAAGGCTTGAAAATCCTTCCTTAACCTGTCGTCTCCCCTTCATCTACACTGATTGAAGTGGATTTACCTGGATTCACCTGGTCAGACAGTCGTGTCAGTCAGTGTACAGTACATGGCCAAAAGTATGTGCACATCCCTATGTGCACACCCCTATGTGCACACCCCTTTTTCAGCCACACCCTTATGTGCACACCCCTATTTCAGCCACACCCATTGCTTACAGGTGTTTAAAATCGAGCATACAGCCATGCAATCTCCATATTCAAACATTGGCAGTAGAATGTCCTTACTGAAGAGCTCAGTGACTTTCAACGTGGCATCGTCATAGATTGCCACCTTTCCAACAAGTCAGTTTGTCAAATTTCCTGCTAGAGCTGCCCCGGTTAACAGTAAGTGCTGTTATTGTGAAGTGGAAATGTCTAGGAGCAACAACAGCTCAGCTGCAAAGTTGTAGGCCACAACAAGCTAACTGAATGGGACCGCCGAGTGCTGAAGTGCATATCGTCTGTCCTTGGTTGCAACACTCACTATCGAGTTCCAAACTCCCTGTGGAAGCAACGTCAGCACAAGAACTGTTCGTCGGGAGCTTCATTAAATCAGTTTCCATGGCCGAGCAGTCGCACACAAGCCTTGGCAATGCCAAGCATCGGCGCACAAGCCTTGACAATGCCAAGCTCACCGCTTTTGGACTCTGAAGCAGTGGAAACGCATTCTCTGGAGTAATGAATCACACTTCACCATCTGGCAGTCTGACGGACGAATCGGGCGAATGCGTAGTGCCTACTGTAAAGTTTGGTGGAGGAGGAATAATGTTCTGGGGCTGTTTATCCATGGTTTGAGCTAGGCCCCTTAGTTCCAGTGAAGGGTAATCTTAACACTACAGCATCCAATGACATTCTAGATGATTCTGTGGTTCCAACTTTTTGGCAACAGTTTGGGGAAGGCCTTTCCAGTTTCAGCATGACAATTGGTGTGGAAGAACTTGACTAGCCTGCACAGAGCCCTGACCTCCAACCCCATCGAACGCCTTTGGGATGAATTGGAACGCAGACTGTGAGACAAGGCTAATCGCCCAACATCAGTGCCCGACCTCACTAATACTCTTGTGGCTGAATGGAGGCAAGTCCCTGCAGCAATATTCCAACATCTAGTGGAAAGCCTTCCCAGAATTGTGGAGGCAGTTACAACAGCAAAGGGGGACCAACTCCATATTAATGCACATTGTTTTGGATTAGGTATTTTTGGTGTATATACAGTATACCCACCATCCCCTATCAGCCTGGCCTACCACAGACGAGCAAGGAAATATTCATTATTTAAAGTGACAAAACAAAAAATCTCCTCATGCGTGTTTTAAAAGAGAATATACATTATCCATGAGGATCAAAACCAAGGCCTGTGTTTGTCATTGAATCTCCATGAAACATTATTTGAATCCCAATGTTTGACAGCGTTCGTCGCTGTGCCGGGTTGTCAGTCATTTTGCAGTTGTCTCACAAGTCGCTCCCGAATCAAACAGAGAGCCACTTCCTAGTCACTTCCTAGATGTTGTTCTACATTCTGCATCCCCTCAGGCACGTTACTAAAAACAAAGCTGCTGGATTTCTTTAAATTATAATAGGACTGCTTCAGCAGAGTTCCATCCCTGTCCTCCTCCTCCTCCTCCATCCCTCCTCCTCCTCCTCCATCCCTCTCCCTCTCCTCCTCCTCCATCCTCCTTCTCCTCCTCCTCCTCCTCCTCCTCCTCCTTCATCCCTCTCCTCCTCCTCCTTCATCCCTCTCCTCCTCCTCTTTCCCTCTCCTCCTCCTCTATCCCTCTCCTCCTCCTTCTCCTCCTCCTCCTCCTCCATCCCTCTCCTCCTCCTCTATCCCTCTCCTCCTCCTCCATCCCTCTCCTCCTCCTCCATCCCTCTCCTCCTCTCTCCCTCCCTCTCCTCCTCCTCCTCCATCCAGGAGGAGAGAGCTCATAAATAAAATATATCCCTCTCCTCTTCCTCCATCTCTCTCCTCCTCCTCCTCCTCCATCCCTCTCCTCCTCCTCCTCCTCCTCCTCCTCCATTCTCCTCCTCCTCCATCCCTCTCCCCTCCTCCTCCATCCCTCTCCTCCTCCTCTATCCCTCTCCTCCTCCTCCATCCCTCCCCCTCCTCCTCCTACATCCTCCTCCTCCTCCTCCTACCCTACCTCTCCTCCTCCTCAATCTCCCCCTCCTCCATCCCTCTCCTCCTCCTCTATCCCTCTCCTCCTCCTCCACCCCTCCTCCTCTATCCCTCTCCTCCTCCTCCTCCATCCCTCTCCTCCTCCATCCCTCTCTCATCCTCCTCCATCCCTCTCCTCCTCCTCCTCTATCCCTCTCCTCCTCCTCCTCTATCCCTCTCCTCCTCCATTCCTCTCCTCCTCCTCCATCCCTCTCCTCCTCCTCTATCCCTCTCCTCCTCCTCAATCCCTCTCCTCCTCCCTCAATCCCTCCTCCTCCTCCTCCTCCTACATCCTCCTCCTCCTCCAACCCTCTCCTCCTCCTCCATCTCTCTCCTCCTCCTCTATCCCTCTCTCCTCCTCCATCCCTCTCCCCTCTCCCCTCCATCCTCCTTATCCCTCCTCCTCCTCCATCTCTCTCCTCCCCTCCATCTCTCTCCTCCCCTCCCTCTATCCCTCTCCTCCTCCCCTCCATCCCTCTCCTCCTCCACTATCCCTCTCCTCCTCCTCCTCCATCCCTCTCCTCCATCCCTCCCTCTCCCTCTCCTCCTCCTCCATCCCTCCTTATCCTCCTCCCTCCTCCATCCCTCTACTCCTCCTCCATCCCTCCTCCTCCTCCTCCATCCCTCTCCTCCTCCTTCTGTCCCTCCTCCTCCTCCGTCCCTCTCCTCTCCTCTATCCCTCCCCTCCTCCTCTATCCCTCTCTTCCTCCTCTATCCCTCTCCCTCCTCCTCCATCCTCCTCCTCCTTCTCCTCATCCCTCTCCTCCTCCTCCATCCCTCTCCTCCTCCTCTATCCCTCTCCTCCTCATCCTCCATCCAGTGAGAGGCCTCACATAAATAAATCAATCCCTCTCCCCTCTTCCTCCTCCTCCATCCCCTCTCCTCCTCTCCCCCTCCTCCATCCCCTCTCCTCCTCCTCCTCCTCCATCCTCCTCCTCCTCCTACATCCCTCTCCTCCTCCTCCATCCCTCTCCTCCTCCTCCTCATCCCTCTCCTCCTCCTCTATCCCTCTCCTCCTCCTCCTCCATCCCTCTCCTCCTCCTCTATCCCTCTCCTCATCCTCCTCCATCCCTCTCCTTGTCCTCCTCCATCCCTCTCCTCCTCCCTATCCCTCTCCTCCTCCTCCTCTATCCCTCTCCTCCTCCTCCTCCTCATCCTCTCCTCCTCCATCCCTCTCCTCGTCCTCCTCCATCCCTCTCCTCCTCCTCCATCCTCCTCCTCCGCAGTGTTTGGGTCATTTGTATAATCAAGGATATAGAAAATAGAGGGAGGGAGATGCTGGGAAAAGATGAAAAAGATGAGAGGAGGAAAGGAGGAGAGAGGCTCACATAAATATGTAGACAAAGCTGAGGTAAACACAGGGGCTTATTTAGATGGGAACACACACATGAAGGCACAGCATATGTTTCCAGTGGTGACAGCTGTAGACATCTGGTGCCTAAACTCCACCGTCAAACGAAGTGACACAGGCCCTCAGGCGTGAAGGGAACATAGGGAGTGTATGTGTGTGTGCGTACGTGCATGTGTGTATTTTTGTGTTTGTGTGACTCTTCGTTTGTTTGTGTCCGAAAATCGCGGCTAATGTGAAATGTTATTAGGCTGGCTAGCATCAAGTGTGTTCTGGCAGGCTTGATAGAAAGCGAGGAGGCGGGCCACAGAATCAGGTGTCTGGGTTGCCATGGTGCTGAGCGAAGAGGACTCTGACATTCCCGTGGAGAATCCTAGGTCCTTATGGCCATAACTAGTCTGACCCGCACACACACACACACACACACACACACCTGGCACACCATGCATTGTTGGGGCCGTGCCTTCAGAGAACTGACATGCACAGTTTGTGTGTTTTGTGTGTGTGTGTGTGTGCGCGCATGCGTGATAGGTCACAGATGTCCACCAGCAGGGAGAGAGGAGAGAAAGGGAAGGAAGGAAAGAGGGAGAAGAGGGGGGGCAGAGGAGTACAGGACAGATGAGCTATAGAGGTTACATATACATGTCCAGACCCTGCACAGGTTGAAAGAGACAACACAATGAGACGCAGCTGCTGCTGACTGCTGGCTGACACACACACACACAGCTACTGCTGTACTGTACATAAACGTAAGACACAGTCCGTTAATGTCTGGAGTCTCATCCGGTAGAGCAAGCTGATACAGGAAGGTTCCAAACAGTGCCTAAGACAGTCATTAAAGACCAGACACATTTTCATTTCTCTTTCTAAATGCTTCTGCTCACATAGGCTACTTCCTGTTTCATAGGATACTTCCTGTTCCATAGGCTACTTCCTGTTTCATAGGTTATTTCCTGTTTCATAGGTTACATCCTGTTTCATAGGTTACATCCTGTTTCATAGGCTACTTCCTGTTTCATAGGATACTTCCTGTTTCATAGGCTACGCCCTGTTTCATAGGCTACGCCCTGTTTCATAGGCTACGCCCTGTTTCATAGGCTACGCCCTGTTTCATAGGCTACGTCCTGTTTCATAGGCTACTTCCTGTTTCATAGGCTACGTCCTGTTTCATAGGCTACTTCCTGTTTCATAGGCGACCTCCTCCCTTGCAGTACTGCACAGTCTGTTAAGGCCGACCTGAGTGTTAAAATGCCAACCTACTGCATCAATTATTCCTGCTTCACCAACACCGGCCCTCCTCTCTAATAGCACTGGGGTTAACACACACACATACTGATCCTAGATCAGAAGGCTAGCCTGGCGATTTCCTTTTGTGGGACTCTTTAATACATATGCAGAGACTGATCGTTAAACAGTATGCACTGTAGTTGGAGTGTATTAATTAATCCATTAAAATACATCATTATGGATCAGTTGATATCCCAGCGGCTTTTTATTGCCTAACATAAGGCAGGCGGGCGTCCACACCCCTAATGGCAAGCCTTTAATGGGGGAGAGACAGTGTGTGCAGCTTATGAATGTGTTTGTATTGATTTCTCTGTTTCACAGCACTGGGTCAGGCACATTAACATGGCCTTCGTGGGGTAGATCATTCACAGCCACCCCAACGTTGCTGCAACGTAGCTCTGCTGTCAGGTCAGTGACCTGCACTTCCCTGTGTGTGTGTGTGTGTGTGTGTGTGTGTGTGTGTGTGTGTGTGTGTGTGTGTGTGTGTGTGTGTGTGTGTGTGTGTGTGTGTGTGTGTGTGTGTGTGTGTGTGTGTGTGTGTGTGTGTCACAGAGAAGGGCCTACACCACACTAGGAAGGGCAGGCTGGGGTAAGAGGCCTGATGGAACATGAGTAATGTAATGTAATAAATCTGAGAAAACACCATCAGACTGGGACTCACACACAGAAGTGAGCCACACGGGACTCACACACACCAATAACACATCAGCCATCACAATGCAAGGCAATAGCATACGCTGAACTCACACACTCACCCAAACACTCACTAAACACACAAACACTCACCAAACACACAAACAAACAACCTTTTGCAATAGGTTCATTAACCTAACATTGTCCTGTTTTTCAGACAGAAGAACTGTATTTGAACCAGGATTTCACAACCCTTATCCCTGTGGATGATTCAAAACAATAATTGAGAACTTGCATTCCTAGAGCAATTATTTCTTTCAGGCCAACCATTTGTCAGGGCAATAAGGAATAACAACAGGAACTATCCTTGGAGCTCTAGTGTTCATATCACTGTGGGTTGTAAGGTATCCAGTACAATTATAGAGCAGAAACACAGCAACATGTCAGCAATATGTTTGATAGTAAATTAGCATTCACAAGCCACCAAAACAAATGTTTTCCATGGTAAACAAACAGTGTGTTTGTTTCAATATCATTGTCATTGTGGGTCCAGCATCGCTCATTAGCCCCGAGAACAGCAGTGGTCCAATCAGCACAGTATGTACTTGCATGTGCAACTGTTCGTCTATGCATGTGTGTGTGTGTGTGTGTGTGTGTGTGTGTGTGTGTGTGTGTGTGTGTGTGTGTGTGTGTGTGTGTGTGTGTGTGTGTGTGTGTGTGTGTGTGTGTGTGTGTGTGTGTGTGTGTGTGTGTGTGATGTGGGATAGTCTCCTGGTACTGTACAGAAGGCAATGTGCTCATTGAAGCTGTCTGTGGAGGGAACAGCCAGACCCCCTGGCCAGAGGTACACCACCCACAGGTCCTGGATATCTCTCTCTCTCTCTCTCTCTCACACACACACACGTAAACACACACCAACACACACACACACACACACACACACACACACACACACGGTGAGCTGCTGACATAAATATAGGACATTGAAAAGAACAGTTCCATCACATACCTAGTTAGAGGGGGAGTCATTTGAGGGGAGCACCATGGAGGGGCGGCCATCGTTCATCATAGAAGAGAGGGACGAAGAGAGGAGACAATTATTAGTGAGGTGTTCATCGTTCAGCATAGAAGAGAGGACGAAGAGAGGAGACAATTATTAGTGAGGTGTTCGTTGGATTAATGAAAACCTCTGAAATAACTTGTGCACACACAACTCAATGCATAATGTGACAGACCAAACACATGAACAAACTGTAACACACACACACACACAGATGCTTCTGCGTTAACGACCCATCCCCACCCTCTGCTCCACAAGCCCCTCTGGACCCAGTCGAAGGGGTCTCACTAGCAGCTGTCCCCCAGGCACCTCAACCTTTTCAGGGAACACATCCTCCAAGGGCCCAGTTTCAGACCCCTAACCTCCAGGCCTCTCTCTCAGACACAACACCCCTCTCCCTGTGTTTTACAGTCAGTCACTTCACAAACTGACTCCCCGTGACAATCTGACTGTCTAGTGAGGTGACAGAGTGATGACTGGCCCTGTCCTTTTCCCCAGAGCTCTGTGAAGCACAAAGGCAGACGACAAGGGAGAGAGAGCACACACCCACACACACGCAACGACCACAAAGTAGGGAAAAGGCCAGTGTCCACCTCTTGCCTGTAAACATCTCCCAATCATTCAGCAGGCACCACTGATATCTGTCATACTGCTGGAAACACAGAGACAGAGAGAGAGAGGTAGGAAGGGAGAGGGAAATAAAGAAAGGGGGGAAGAGAAAAGAGATGGAAGGCGAGAGAGGGAGAGAGAAAGAGAGAGAGAGAAAGAGAGAGGGAGAGAGAAAGAGAGAGGGAGAGAGAAAGAGGGAGAGAGAAAGAGGGAGGGAGAGAGAGGGAGAGAGAAAGAGAGTGGGAGAGAGAAAGAGGGAGAGAGAGAGAGAGAGAGGGAGAGAGAAAGAGGGAGAGAGAAAGAGAGAGGGAGAGAGAAAGAGGGAGAGAGAGAAAGAGGGAGGGAGAGAGAGGGAGAGAGAAAATAGAGAGAAAGACAGATTCTCTCTCTCTCATCCCCACATCTCTGTTTCCATCTCATTACCAGTCAGTCACAGTGACTCAGCCAGGCATTTTTAAAGTCACATGCATGCATTTTTAATCCCGGACAAGTTCCCTCTACACATGGGCCATTTGTCGTGTGTGTGTGTGTGTGTGTGTGTGTGTGTGTGTGTGTGTGTGTGTGTGTGTGTGTGTGTGTGTGTGTGTGTGTGTGTGTGTGTGTGTGTATTTGAGCACCTCTCCTACAGGCCCAGAGGGGGTAAATAGTGTCTGTGATAAACCCCTGTGGAGCCGTTCTGACTCTGAGTACATTCAATGATTCTAACGTGGAGCGATCATGGGGGACAGAGGGATGGCTAGAGGAGCGGAATGAAGGAAAGGAGGCTGAAAGAGAGGAGACATTTCCTCACGGTGGAGGGATCTCTCCGTTGGGACAGGGCTGTCACTGGCTATATGGGGCAGTGTGGAGTGATGAGGGGAGCTCTTGTGTTTTAGTCACTGCTGGTGTTGTCAAGGAGCCCCTGGGCCTTGTTACTGTGCTTGTAGAGGGGTTCAGATTGTGTCTGAGTCGGAGCGTTGTGCTAGGAACACCAGGGCTTTCATCTCCACAAGGATCACAAGTTCACTATACTGAAAGTTCCTTTGACAAAATAGCTGGCAATGCCTCCTGTATTGACCTATAAGGGATTCTAAGTGTATATAATTCTAGAATCCTCCTACTGCCATATAGCCTACTTAATGACTATATTACATGGAACATAATACTGGCTTCTCATTGCTTTTCTAGCCCCTGCCATTTACATACCCAGAGCTGCGGCTGCAAATTACCCAGCGCTTAATGACACAGAGTGAGGCCTGATCCCCTCACACACAGAACACACTCCGACACACACACACACAGTTGCACACACACACAGTTGCACACACACACAGTCGCACACACACACACACACACACACACACACACACACAC